>NC_135803.1:146021619-146121587 GCF_964213995.1 Mustelus asterias | reverse complement strand
ACACACACATAAAGGGTGCAACACAGAGAGAGAGACACATACACACACAAAAAGGGTGCAACACACACACAGAAAGGATGCAAAGCACACACACTGAGACACACTTGCGCACACAAAGAATACTATGCACACACATGATATATATAACACACACATACAGGCATCCACCAACTTGGGCATAAAATATGCACAGATGCACACGCATCAATATAAATAGACATGGGCCAATCACACATATGTACATATATATGGCACATGAACAGACACATTCACCTCTAGACAGATGTCACATGCACCACCCTATACCAACATACATCAGAAGAACCGACACAGATTGAGGGCGGCATGGTAACACAGTGGTTAGCACTGTTGCCTCACTGTGCCAAGGACTCGGGTTCGATCCCCGGCTCGGGTCACTGTCTGTGTAGAGTTTGCACATTCTCCCTGTGTCTGCGTGGGTTTCCTCCGGGTGCTCCGGATTCCTCCCACAGTCAAAAGATGTGCTGGTTAGGTGGATTGGCAAAGCTAAATTCTCCCTTAGTGTCAGGGGGACTAGCAGGATAAGTTTGTTGATTTGATTTGATTTATTATTGTCACATGTATTAGTATACAGTGAAAAGTATTGTTTCTTGCGCGCTATACAGACAAAGCATACCGTACATAGAGAAGGAAAGGAGGGAGTGCAGAATGTAGTGTTACAGTCATAGCTACAGTGTAGAGAAAGATCGACTTAATGTGAGGTAGGTCCTTTCAAAGGTTTGATGGCAGCAGGGAAGAAGTTGTTCTTGAGTCGGTTGGTACGTGACCTCAGACTTATGTATCTTTTTCCTGACGGAAGAAGGTGGAAGAGAGAATGTCCGGAGTGCATGGGGTCCTTGATTATGCTGGCTGCTTTTCCAAGGCAGCGGGAAGTGTAGACAGAGTCAATGGATGGGAGGCTGGTTTGTGTAATGGACTGGGCTTCGTTCACGAATCTTAGTTTCTTGTGGTCTTGGTCAGAGCAGGTACCATACCAAGTTGTGATACAATCAGAAAGAATGCTTTCTATGGAGCATCTGTAAAGGTTGGTGAGCGTCATAGCGGACATGCCAAATTTCCTTAGCCTCCTGAGAAAGTAGAGGCATTGGTGGGCTTTCTTAGCTATAGTGTTGGCATGGGGGGACCAGGGCAGGTTGTTGATGATCTGGACACCTAAAAACTTGAAACTCTCGATCCTTTCTACTTCGTCCCCATTGATGTAGACAGGGACATGCTCTCCTTTACGCTTCCTGAAGTCGATGACAATCTCCTTCATTTAGTTGACATTGAGGGAGAGATTATTGTTGCTGCACCAGTTCCCCAGATTCTCTATCTCATTCCTGTACTCTGTCTCGTCATTGTTTGAGATCCAACCCACTACACTGGTGTCATCAGCAAACTTGAAAATCGAATTGGAGGGGAACTTGGCCACACAGTCACAGGTGTATCAGGAGTATAGTAGGGGGCTGAGGACACAGCCTTGGGCTACATGGGATAATGGGGATAGGGCCTGGGTAGGATTATGGTCAGTGCGGACTTGATGGGCTGAATGGCCCCCTTCTGCACCATAGGGATTCTATGATATAATCACACGTATACACCAACAAACACATTGTGGCTAGGTAGATTGGCCATTCTAAATTGCCCCTTAGTGTCATGGGGACTAGTGAGGGCAGCTATGGAGTTATGGGGATAAGGCCTGGGTGGGATTGTGGTCGGTGCAGACTCGATGGGCCGAATGGCTTCCTTCTGCACTGTATGATTCAAAGATCCTATGTTCTATGATTCTAAGCAGTATATACATGTACATATATGTGCACTCATGCGCTGATGCAAATACAGACTGGGATAATGAGCCCGCGTTCACTATCCATGGGACCTCCACAACATGCACAGGCCCGACCAGTGCAAGTGTTTGAACACTTATTTCCATATCCTTGCACAGCCTACAATGAAAGACGACTGACAGAAGGTATTCAGGCAGGCCCTGCGGTTCACATTCCGATTCTTTACAAGTTGACCGCTTGGTGTCTGAGACATTGTTGGCCTGGCCGGTGTGGTCGAACCTGCTGGAGGTTGCTGGGCTTTGTGAGGGGGAGGTTGTTGGAGAGCGAGCCCGCTCTCTTCACACGCAGTCAGGAACAAGGCACCTGCTGGCTTCATGTGAAAACCTCTCGGGGATTGGGAGAGGAAATGAACCATTTGGTGTCGTTTGCTGATGTGAAATCAGCACTGACAACAGCAACAGCGAATTAACAGAACGGGGGAGAGTTTAACTCAGGGTAAAGAGGGAGGCACCATGTGCATCTAAAAAGCAACACTTTTCGAGTGAATAATGAGGTTGTAATTGGAAAATAAATCTGCCTCATTCTCTGATAATTGTAGTGAAGCCTATTTAATCTCTGCTTTGCAACAGATGGAGAACATAGCATCTTATCAGCGCAGTCCTCAGAGCTACCCAATGCTGCTTTCAGGAGCCAAGCCTCGCAGCTTATTTGGGAGAGAAACGTTACCACTTGGGCCACTTTGAGGGCTGGAGTGCACCTGTTTATACCTGCAGCTATGAGCAATCATGAGGCGATTGCTGGAGTGTGACAGATCTTTCAGTGTTGACCCGCAGGAGATTGGCCGCATTTCCAATGTTAAATGCCAAAATGTCACCATATTGTGGAATGGGGGTGGACAGGTTTCCATAAACTACCCAGGGATACATTACAACAGTCAAGTGTGGGCATATAGGGCGGCACAGTGGCACTAGCACTGCAGGCTCACAGTGCCAAGGACCTGGGTTCAATTCCTGGCTTGGGTAAAAGCAAATTACTGCGGATGCTGGAATCTGAAACCAAAAGAGAAAATGCTGGAAAATCTCAGCAGGTCTGGCAGCATCTGTCAGGAGGGAAATGAGGTGATGTTTAGACCTGGCTTGGGTCACTGTCTGTGCGGAGTCTGCACATTCTCCCTATGTCTGTGTGGGTTACCTCTGGGTGCTCCGGTTTCCTCCCACACTCCGAAAGACTGCTGGTTAGGTGCGTTGGCCATGCTAAAATTCTCCCTCAGTGTACCCGAACAGGCACAGGAGTGTGGCGACCGGGGGATTTTCACAGTAACTTAATTGCAGTGTTAATGTAAGCCTACTTGTGACACTAATAAATAAACTTTAAGACTTTGAACAAAGATGTTGGATGAGCATTTCAGCAGCAGATGACCTGAGGCAGGGACAGATTTACAGAGGCGGAAATGGCAGTCTTAGTGCGGCACGGATAAACGGCCGGATGGAAGCTCACCTCAAGATCAAACGTGACACCAAGGTTGCTAACAATCTGGTTCAACCTCAGACAGAACCATAGAGATGGGGACCAGAGTTGGTGACGGGGACCAAAGACAATAGCGCCGGTATTCCCAATATTTAGTTGGGAAGGGTAGTAAAATGAGAGTGGAACCCACCGGATGACTGAACTAATTTATACCTTGCAGGCAGTGACCTGAGAGTGGACTGTCTTCCTAGCCAGGGGGATTAAAGCATTGACGTGGAGATGGAGGGGGCAAAATGAACTTAACAGGGGTGCAGGGGGCAATGTAAAATGTAACATGGAGGGCTAACAAAGTGAGTTTTAAAATTTGGGAGGGAAAGGACCGCAAAGAGGTAGTTGTGAAGTTAGATTCCAAACCTTCCAGCTTTTCGAGATTGAAGCATTCTGATTTCATTGAACTCAGAATCTCAGATAAACCTGTCTGCTCATTGCTACCAATTGTCGCTTTTGTGCTGCAATCTTACTGACCTCATCGACCACCATCTGTGTAATGTCCTTTTATCCGTCTGATTAAATTAGGCAGCAACCTTTTGCATCGCTGGATTTTAATGGCTTGCAGAGTCTTATCGAAGCCGCCTCTGTTATTGACCAGCCCTGCAGTGTAGGGCTGAAAGCATCAATTGACACCTCTGTCCAATTAAATTAACACTAATGACAACAAGAGTCCTGATCAAGGGCCTCACAAGTGTCGCCACGCAGTGTCTGGTGACAGCCCGGGGACTTGTCTGGGGAATAGTACTGAGCCTGGGTGACCCTTATATGCCATTGAAATGGTGACTATATCTATATGAATTATATACACACAGACACACACACACACAACCTGTCATACATACACACAGACATGCGCACAAAAATACACACACACAGACACAAAATACACACAGACATACACACACATAGACACAAAATACACACATACGTACACACACACAGACATACACACAGACACAAATACACACACACAAACACACACAGACATACACACAGACAGACACACATACATAGACAGTCATATATACACACATGCACACAGACACACACATGTATACACACACACTTAGACATACACACACACAAATACACACACACACATACACACACACACTGGCAGAAATGATTGATTCTATCTCCCAGCCTCCCGGGCTGCTGTCTCGATGATAATCTGTTAATCTGTTTACTGATTAGGGATGTTCACATCGAAATTACTTTCTGACTAATCATGCATCTTCCTATCAAATAACAATGTACTGCTTAATTACTGATTAGAAGTAAACACATTTATCTATTTTTATATAACTTAGCTGTGTTTATTCCTCCTTCTCTCCCAACACGTTGGCATCTTGCAGGCATCCTCCAGTGTTTTGTTCACGTTATATGTCTGAACTTTAACTTTTTATTCACATTAAAAAATGAAATTTCAAAAGGTGCAGCAGACGCTGAAGCTGCACTTGGAGTCATCCTGAGGTTTGATTTGATTTATTATTGTCACATGTATTGGGATACAGTGAAAAGTATTGTTTCTTGCGCACTATACAGACAAAGCATACAGTTCATAGAGTACATAGGGGAGAATGAAAGGAGAGAGTGTGGAACGTAGTGTTGCAGTCATAGCTAGTGTGCAGAGAAAGATCAACTTAACATACAGTAGGTCCATTCAAAAATCTGACAGCAGTAGGGAAGAAGCTGTTCTTGAGTCAGTTGGTACGTGTCCTCAGAATTTTGTATCTTTTTCCCGATGGAAGAAGGTGGAAGAGAATATGTCTAGGGCGCATGGAGTCCTTGATTTGATTTGATTTGATTTGATTTATTATTGTCACATGTATTAACATACAATGAAAAGTATTGTTTCTTGCACACTATACAGACAAAACATACCGTTCATAGAGAAGGAAACGAGAGAGTGCAGAATGTAGTGTTACAGTCATAGCTAGGGTGTAGAGAAAGACCAATTTTATGCAAGGTCAGTCCATTCAAAAGTCTGACAGCAGCAGGGAAGAAGCTGTTCTTGAGTCAGTTGGTACGTGACCTCAGACTTATGTATCTTTTTCCCGAAGGAAGAAGGTGGAAGAGAGAATGTCCGGGGTGCGTAATTATGTTGGCTGCTTTGCCGAGGCATTGGGAAGTGTAGACAGAGTCAGTGGATGTGTTTGTGTGATGGATTGGGCTACATTCATGACCTTTTGTAGTTTCTTGCGGTCTTGGGCAGAGCAGGAGCCATACCAAGCTGTGATACAACCAGAAAGAATGCTTTCTATGTTGCATCTGTAAAAGTTGGTGAGAGTCGTAGCCGACATGCCAAATTTCCTTAGTCTTCTGAGAAAGTGGAGGTGTTGATGGGCTTTCTTAACTATAGTATCGGCATGGGGGGGACCCAGGACAGGTTGTTGGTGATTTGGACACCTAAAAACTTGAAGCTCTCGACCCTTTCTACTTCGTCCCCATTGATGTAGACAAGGGCATGTTCTCCTTTACGCTTCCTGAAGTTGATGACAATCTCCTTCGTTTTGTTGATTATGTTGGCTGCTTTCCCAAGGCAGCGGGAAATGTAGACAGAGTCAGTGGATGGGAGGCTGGTTTGAGTGATGGATTGGGCTTCGTTCACGACCTTTTGTAGTTTTTTGCGGTCTAGGACAGAGCAGGAGCCATACCAAGCTGTGATACAACCAGAAAGAATGCTTTCTATGGAGCATCTGTAAAGGTTGGTGAGAGTCGTAGCTGACATGCCAAATTTCCTTAGCATCCTGAGAAAATAGAGGCATTGGCGGCTTTCTGAACTATAGCATCAGCATGGGGGGACCAGGACAGGTTGTTGGTGATCCGGACACCTAGAAACCTGAAGCTCTCAACCATTTCCACTTCATCCCTGTTGATGTAGACAGGGACATGTCCTCCACTGCACTTCCTGAAGTCAGTGACTATTTGCTTTGTTTTGCTGACTTTGAGGAAGAGATTGCTATATAAAGGTTGATTATATATAGAGGTTGTTACATAAATACAAGTAATTTTTTGTGTGAATCAGTCCCTCCCCCCACCCTTTCCGATGGATGCTGGAACACTCAACAAATTTAAGGCGGAGATAGTCAGGGTGTTAATTAGTAGTGGGTTGAAGGGTTATGGGGAGCGGGCAGGAAGGTGGAGTTGAGGCTGAGGTGAGATCAGCCACTGTCATATTAAATGGTGGAGCAGGCTCGAGGGGCTAAGTTGCCTACTCCTGCTCCCAGTTCTTATGTTCTTAACATGGGACACAACAGAGGAAGGAAGAAGAGATAATGGGGAAGAAAAGGTCATGAAATTTTACAGAACAAAGCCCAGGTTCTCATGGCCCCACCGATGAAGATTGTCTTGATTGCTCCTTTCCTTTAATTAGATAGCTGGGTGGCCCCCCCAATGGAGCTGCATGCACTAAAGATAAAGAGAAATGATCATAGTTACATTCAGGATTACATTGTTGAGAGAGCGAAATATAGGGTCTTGCATTGATAGAAAACCCTTCAAAACCTCAGGATGTCCCAAAGCACTTTATAGTCAGTGACGCACCTTTTTGAGTGGAGTCGCTGTTTTATTGTAGGAAACGTGGCAATCAAATTGAGCGTGGCAAGCTCCCACAGTTAATAGTGTGACAATGACCAGATCATCTGTATTAGTGGTGTTGATTGAGGGATAAATATTGGCCAGGACGCCAGGGATAACTCCTCTGCTCTTCTTCAGAATAAAGCAGTGGGATATTTTCCAATTACCTCGGAAGGCAGACAGGGCTTTCGTTTACTGCACTGCATTGCAGTAACAGTCCAGATTTTGTGCTCGGATTTCTGGAATACATGTGGGATTGTATATTCAAGTGTGAGGTTTACTCAGAGAACTCTAAGAGCACAACATTTTGACTCCAGACATTGAAAACAGTCACATTGTAATACAGATCTTCCAACCTGACTCATTGCAAATCAGTTGGTACACAAACTTGGAAAACGTGTTCCTTTTCCCAGGACCAATTCTTTCCTGGGATGAACAAAAGAACAAAGAAAAGTACAGCACAGGAAAAGACACTTTGGCCCTCCAAGCCTGTGCCAATCATGATGCCCTAACTAAACTAAAAATAAAACCTTCTGCCCTTACTCAGTCCATATCACTCTATTCCCTTCCTATTCATGTACCCATCCAGATGCCTCTTAAGCGTTGCTAATGTGCCTGCTTCCACCACCTCCGCTGGCAGCGCATTCCAGGCACCCACCACACTCTGCGTGAAAAACTTCCCCCGCACATCTCCCTTAAACTTTCCCCCTCTCACCTTGAACCTGCACCCCCCTTGTAATTGACACTTCCATTCTGGGAAAAAGCCTCTGACTATCCACCCTGTCAATGCCTCTCATAATATTGTAAACTACAGCTGCCTCGGAAAACTAGCCAGTATAATCAAGGACCCCACGTGCCCCGGACATTCTCTCTTCTACCTTCTTCCCTCGGGAAAAGGATACAAAAGTCTGAGATCACATACCAACCGACTCAAAAACAGTTTCTTCCCTGTTGCCATCAGACTTTTGAATGGACCTACCTCGCACTAAGTTGATCTTTCTCTATACCCTAGCTATGACTGTAACACTACATTCTCCACACTTTCCTTTCATTCTCTGTGAACAGTATGCTTTGTCTGTATAGCGCGCAAGAAACAATACTTTTCACTGTGTACTAATATATGTGACAATAATAAATCAAATCAAAATTCAAATCAAAATAGACCTCTATTAGGTCTCCCCTCAGCCTCCGTCTTTCCAGTGAAATCCATCCTAGTCTATACAACCTCTCCTCATAGCCAACACCCTCGAGACCAGGCAACATCCTGGTGAACCTGAAGGGGCTATCTTATGAGGAAAGGTTGGACAGGTTGGGCCTGTATCCATTTGGGGTTTAGAAGAGTGAGAGGTGATCTTATTGAAAGATATAAGATCCTGAGGGGACTTGACAGGGTGGATGCTGAGAGGATGTTTCCCCGTCTGGGGGGGACTAGAATTAAGGGGCAGAGTTGAAAAATAAGGGCCAGAATTTTACTGCCCCACCCACCATGGGAATCGGAGCGGGCGAGGGGCGGACCATGGAAAGCTCCATTGACCTCGGGCGCAATTTTACGTTTCTGGGACGAGCGAGGCCGTAAAATCCTGCTCAAGGGGTCTCCCATTTAAGAGAGAGGTGAGGATAAATCCCCTCTCTCAGGGGGTCATTATTCTTTGGAATTATCTTCCCCAGAGAGTAGTTATTGAATATTTTTAAGGCTGAGTTAGATAGACTCTTGGCCGACCAGGAAGCCAAAAGGTGTAGGGGATAGACAGGAAAGTAGAGACCACAAACAGTGCAGCCATGATGTTAACAAATGGCGAAACAGGCTGGAGGGGCAGAATGGCCTACTCCTGCTCCTAGTTTGTATGCTGAACAACCTACACCTTGATGACAGCTCATTTTCCCCCACAGTTAATGCATTTTGGGAAGAAATTGAAGCTCAGGTCCTGCGGGGGTGAAAGCTTACGTTTTGTTACAATGAATTTCTCAATCTCTCTCTTTCCCCATAATTACCTGGAAGTCACTACAGGTTCAAATTTATATGGAACTGTAAGTGTCTAATAACTTTATACCTGAAAGCGTCATCAAATTTATCACCTTAACATGCTTTTGTGAGCAGTGAGCCTCAATCTGGTCAGCTCGATATCAATTACCTATTGCTGTTGAAGCTCTGGGTCAGATATTCTGACTGTAAAATTCAGTGTGCTTTGGTCCACACTGCTAACCCATTCACAGTAAAAGTTCCTTTTGTAATTCATAAAGAGAATGTGATTCTGACTGATTTAATACAAAATGCAGGGAATTATATAAAACATGTGTTTTTTTTTCACTGGCTGACCTCTTAAAGGGACATTACCACCTCTTAATGAGGGAGTAAAGGCCCTATTTTCTCCCATTTATTTTTGCCCCTTTTCATCAAATGACACTGGGCAATGGGTAGCGAGCTCATCTTCCTTCTAGAATCATAGAATCGTAGAGTCCCCTACAGTGCACAAGGAGGCCATTTGGCCCATCGAGTCTGCAGCGACTTTTACCCAGGCTTACTCCGCAACCCCATAGGGAAACTTTCCCAGATATCATGGCCAGCCCTGACCCTGATTTTTGATTTAGAGTGGTAACTACATATGAGTCAAGAAGTGTGTTTGGTCAAGTCACTTCTCCTCATGCGTCTGATTTCACTGCAGCGCTCAGGGCCGTGGCTAGGTCACCTTACAATGGCATCTTGAAAGAATGGGTATTACGGCACAAATTGGACGCTCTTTAGTTTACCTCTATAGTTTTAGCTCAAATAGCTCCCTTGATGTTGGTGTTCTGATAAGAGGTCCAAACCTGGACTGTTAGGTGGCCACTAGTTCTGCTACCCCAACCTGTCAGACATCAGGAGCTATTTTCAGAATGGGCCTAATTTACAGGCCCCTCTTCAAAAGGATGGCACGGTGGTAATGCCATCTCACAGCGTGAGGGATCCGGGTTCAATCCCCAGCTTGGGCCACTGTCTGTGTGGAGTTTGCATGTTCTCCCCGTGTCTGCTTGGGTTTCCTCCGGGTGCTCCGGTTTCCTCCCACAGTCTGAAAGACATGCTAGTTAGGTGCATTGGCCGTGCTAAATTCTCCCTCAGTGTACCCGAACAGGCACCGGAGTGTGGCAACTAGGGGATTTTCATAGTAACTTCATTGCAATGTTAATGTAAGCCTACTTGCGACACTAATAAATAAACTTTAAAATGGCTGCAGGTAGGATTTTTGAATGAAGACTCGGCAAGCCCTGGTCCTGTGAGAAATCCCACTTCAATCGGGTCCTCCTCCTCCTCCAGACCTTCATTATGGCCAAAGCATTTGGGTCCCTGTCGTTAGGCAACTTTTTTTTCAGGGTACCTTCACACCCACAGGGTGGGATTTTCTGGTTGCGCTCGCCCCAAGTCTGGAAAACCCCATACGAGGCTAACAGACCTTTGCATGATCTATGTCCCCGCCCGCTACGATTCCCGTGGCGGGCGGGGCAGGAAAATTTGGCGCATCGATATTTCTTTTCTCTTTGGCGAATAGCGGGGGTGGAAAGTGGTGGAAGGATTCTCGTGCTGATTATCTGCCTGTTGAACTGTGTTGAATGTTCCTTCCGTGGGCAACATGCCCTGGTGTTGGACTCGAATGCTATTTGTTATTTATTTATGTGTTTCTGTGTTTAATTAGTGCGGAAATTGGATTAAATATATTAAATTGATAAGAGGAAAATAGGTTTTCAATCGAAAAAATTACAGGTCAGGAATGTAACCCACTCTTATCACATGCAATCTTTTGGGAAGGTTATTTCTGTTTAGCAAGCCGCTTATTTGGGAAGGTATTAGGCACATTAAACAAAGAATAGCTGTAGACTCGAGCAAACAGCAGTCCATAAAACATAAAATAGGCCCTGGTACAGTTGACTCTATTTTTATGTCTGTTAAATGCTCACTGACTTGTGCAGACCTGACCTCTATATGACTGAGTGACCTCAAGTGGCTATGTTAAGCAAATGCCTATTAACAGCAGAACCTGGGGCTAGAGAGGGAGTTGTAGGCATCAGTTCAATCAACAAATCTACTTGACTTCTTTCCTGTCATTTTTTTTCGTTGTTGACCTATTTGTGGTGAATTTTTTTTTCCTCTCTGATCTAGATCCTCAATTGCCCCCTCTGTGGTAGGTCCCCTGCTGAGGGAATTGGGTCAGCAGACACCCCCCACCCCCGCTGCCTGTGCAGTTAGGCCAGGGCGGATTACATAGAGACAATTCTTGATTCTCTCTCATTTATTAACAGCCTCCTGCTCCCCCCCCCACCCACCTTTGCTACTAAGCAGCCTTTGCCACAATCTTAGGATCATAGAATTCTGGCACAGAAAGAGGCCATTCAGCCCATTGAGCCTACACCGACAACAATCCCACCCAGGCCATATCCCCCTAACCCCACATATTTACCCTAGCTAGTTCCCCTGACACTAAGGGGCAATTTAGCATGGCCAATCAACCTAACCCACACGTCTTTGGAGTGTGGGAGGAAACCGGAGCACCCAGAGGAAACCCACAAAAACAGGGGGAGAATGTACAGACTCCGCACAGAATTGAACCCGGGTCACTGGCGCTGTGAAGCAGCAGCGCTAACCACTATGCCACCCCAAGTTCTTGAAGTTGCACGATCTCTATGAATGTTGGTCATAGGGACATTGTGGCATAGACAGAGGCATTCAACTTAGCGAGCCCTCACCAGCACTCTGTACAACAATATCAGTCCCATTTCCCCCCATTCTGTTGCTGTAACCCTGAAAGCTTATTTCCCTCACATGCCCATCCAATATTGGTCTGGAGTGCACTGTCTGGAAGTGTGGTGGAGGCAGGTTCAATTGAGGCAATCAAGATTAGATGATTACTTGAATCGAAACAATGTGCAAGGGCACTAAGTCATGACGCTCGTTTGGAGAACGAGTGCAGACACGATGGGCCAAATTGCCTCCTTGTGTGCCATAACAACTCTGTGATTCTGTGATTTATTTTTGCAATCTTTGACACGGTAGTTAGCACTGCTGCCTCACGGCGCCAGGGATGCAGGTTCGATTCCCGGCTTGGATCACTGTCTGTGCGGAGTCTGCACATTCTCCCCGTGTCTGTGTGGGTTTCCTCCAGGTGCTCTGGTTTCCTCCCAGTCCGTAAGATGTGCTGGTTCGATGCACTGACCATGTTAAGTTTTCCCTCAGTGTACCCAAACAGGCACAGGAGTGTAACGACTAGGGGATTTTCACAGTACCTTCATTGCAGTGTTAATATAAGTCTATTTGTGACACTAATAAAATAAAAACGTCTAAAAAATCTTTAGTCATTCTGTCATAGAGATATGCAACAGGGAAACAGGCCCTTCAGCCCAACTTGTCCATGCTGACCAGGTTCCCTAAACTGAACTAGTTCCATTTACCTGCGTTTGGCCCATATCCCTCTAAACCTTTCCATCCATGTACCTGTCTTGTAGAGAGCGGGTTCTAGATCATGATCGTGCACTGCATAAAAGTGTTCTTCTTCATACCTCCCTTGCATTCCCTTGCTAACCTCAAGCCCAGCACAGCAGAACAACCAAATACAGATAGCCGCAAGCGTCTTTATTCACTGCTTTGAGAAGATGTGACTTGATATGCCAGAGGTTACATCACTGTGGGTGAGGAATTGCTCTGAGTGTGAGTGACATTAAAATAAACCTGTGAACTTCTCTCTTCAAGTAGCACCTTTCAAATGTGTGTGTATGATTCCCCTGGAAATCACAAACATCGCCTTCACATTTATGCCATTGTAACTTGTAATGACCAATGCTACAGATCAGAGATCTGTAATCCTGTTTCCCAAGATAAAGCAAGTAACAGGTTAGTGAATCATTCCTCTGCTGAACAAGGGGAGCTTGCTGTTGGGTTCTGTGCCAAAAGTCATTCACCTCACATTCCCCGATGTTCGTTCATTCTATCCTTGTTTCTGTCTCCATCTGTAATGCACAAGAAGTTTGCACTGGGGACTCTACCAGGCGCTATTCAATTGGAATTGCCGATCAGACAAATCCATACAAACACACAAAGTCGTGTTAGCATGCAGTAACCTGTCAAGGCAGGTGGTCAGTATGCACTTGCCTACTTCAGTAACATATTCACTCCACACTGCAATTATGGCCTCCTCTCGGTACAGCTGTTAACAGCTGGAATAATGACACCATCTGGTGCCTTCTGGAGACCAAGAGTTCCTCTGGGTGAAAAGACCCCACAGAACATCTGCCTCAGTACTATAGTGAACTGAAAATGTTCATACCTGTCCGTGTCAGACAAACGGAACATGTCTGGGCATTTCGGAATTAAATAAAAGCATGGTGCATTCCCCATGACAATGTGTCGACTGGCCCATCAGAGTCAACTTGGCAACCAGTTAACAACCTTTTCTCATCTAGTATAAGTTGTTGCTCCCTTTGAAATTTGGTATTCTTGCATCCATCTTGATGAGTGCTCGATGAAAGGCTTCAACGGCATGTATCTTTTTCAACAATACGGAACTGTGAATGCAATATTCACACCGCTGCTTTATCTCCCTCACTCCCTGCAAGAACTTGTCCCTGTTCATATCTCTGGAGGCCGCACAATCACCAAAAATAACCATGAGTTGGAAATCAGACTGTTTATCAGCAGCAAGTGAAAAGCAGTAGCAGCTTATTCCCCGACCAAAGCTTCCTTTGTACAAAGAGTACAGGGATGAGAGAGATAATTTGGTCAACTGGTACAACGACAATAATCTCTCCCTCAATGTCAACAAAACGAAGGGGATTGTCATCGACTTCAGGAAGCGTAGTGGAGAACATGCCCCTGTCTATATCAATGGGGACAAAGTAGATATGGTCGAAAGCTTCATGTTTTTAGGTGTCCAGATCGCCAACAACCTGTCCTGGTCCCCCCATGCTGATACTATAGTTATGAAAGCTCATCAACAGCTCTACTTTCTCATAAGACTAAGGAAATTTGGCATGTCAGCTACAACTCCCACCGACTTTTACAGATGCACCATAGAAAGCATTCTTTCTGGTTGTATTACAGCTTGGTATGGCTCCTGCTCTGCCCAAGACTACGAGAAACTACAAAAGGTCGTGCATGTAGCCCAATCCATCACGCAAACCAGCCTCCCATCCATTGACTCTGTCTACACTTCCCGCTGCCTCAGCAAAGCAGCCAGCATAATTAAGGACTCTACACACCCTGGACATTCTCTCTTCCACCTTCTTCCGTCGGGCAAAAGTTGCAAAAGTCTGAGGTCACGTACCAACTGGCTCAAGAACAGCTTCTTCCCTGCTGCTGTCAGACTTTTAAATGGACCTACCTCGCATGAAGTTGATCTTTCATTCCACCCTAGCTATGACTCTAACACTATATTCTGCGCTCTCTCCTTTCCTTCTCTATGAATGGTATGCTTTGTCTGTATCGCGCAAAAAACAATACTTTTCACTAATACATGTGACGATAACAAATCAAATCAAATCTTGTGGGGATCTCATGTAGAGGAGAATTTAAAAACCACTTTGAACTGGACTCTGCTCAAAGGACAGATCTTACATACACACATCATGGGCAGAATTGTCCCCTCTCACCCACCACAGGAATCATAGCAAGTGAGGGTGGGGGATGGAAATGTCTGTTGACCTAAGGCTGGATTTTCCGGTGGCGGGGCAGGCGTGGCCGGAAAGCCATGCCCATGTGTGTTGAAAATCATTCAATCCTGCCAGTCATGTTGGTCCCACCCTGCTCCACCCACACTCTAACTCAGTAAGGAGTCAATGCGGCACAGTGGCACAGTGGTTAGCACTGCTGCCTCACAGCGACAGGGACCTGGGTTCGATTCCCGGCTCGGGGTCACTGTCTGTGCAGAGTCTGTACGTTCTCCCCGTGTCTGCGTGGGTTTCCTCCGGGTGCTCCCGATTCCTCCCACAGTCCGAAAGACGTACTGGTTAAGTGCATTGGCCGTGCTAAATTCTCCCTCAGTGTACCCAAACAAGTGCCGGAGTGTGGCCACTGGGGGATTTTCACAGTAACTTCATTGCAGTGTTAATGTAAGCCTACTTGTGACACTAATAAAATATTTATCATAGACATGGCTTTTTGACATTTTGCACTTTGTTACATTGTTCAGGGAAAAGAAAGAACCAGAGTACTGGTGCCTTTTAGAAAGTTTATATATTAGTCACAAGTAAGGCTTACATTAACACCACAATGAAGTTACTGTGAAACTCCCCTAGTCGCCACAATCCGGCGCCTGTTCGGGTCAATGCACCTAACCAGCACGTCTTTCAGACTGTGGGAGGAAACCGGAGCACCCGGAGGAAACCCACGCAGACACGGGGAGAATGTGCAAACTCCACACAGACAGTGACCCAAGCCGGGAATCAAACCCGGGTCCCTGGCGCTCTGAAGCAGCAGTGCTAACCACCGTGCCACCCTGGAGTCCATTAACTGTGGGTGAGACTGTGGAAAATGGAACTGAAAATCAAAACTATAAGCTTTTAAATTCCCTCCCTAAAAACCTCCTACCTACCGAGCCTCTGCTGCCTCCTTTAAGATGCTCCCTAAAGCCAAACACTTTGGCCAAATGTTTGGGCACCTGTCCTAACCCTTTTGTGGTCCGCGCGGTGTCAATTTTGTCTGAAATCGCTCCTATGAAGCATCTTCGGACATTTTTATGCTTCAAAAGGTGCCACACAAGTGTAACTTGTGTTAAAATGTACACCGATTCACTATCATCCGTTTCACAACGGGCAGGATTTTACGGCCTTGCTCGTCCCGAAACCGTAAAATCCCACCCGAGGTCAATGGACCTTCCCATTGTTGCCCCTCGCCCACTCCGATTCCCATGGCGAATGTGGCGGTAAAATTCCTGAGAATATCTCACAAAGTCAAAGTTACCCATTTCGTGTGAGTGATGAGAGTTAACACAATTTACTCCAATATGTCATCTTATTAAAAAAGGAATAGAATCAGCCAAAAACTTTTAAGATACTGCTCCGTTAAATTGTAGCATTCCCACCCCCCCACACTCACCCCCAATCCATACATTATGCATTGTACTCCATCCAATGTGTTGAATCATTATGCCCTTGTCTGGGCTCACATTTAGTTCTGTCAAGTGTTGAAACCGGACTTGATCAGGTGTCGAATATCACAACGGAGTCAAGCGGAAAATTTGCTGTTGCACTTTACTGGGTGGTGGAAAGCAGGAGAATATTACCCTTTCACCCCCGGCACCTGGGTTCAAATTCAGGCCAGAGTGAGGGACAAAGGCCTCCAGTCTCTGACGGGGAAACTGGGTGGCACAGGGAGGTGGGGGGGGGGGGGAGCTGGTGGTGGTTTAGAATTGAGTATTTAGTTTCCCCTCTGGAAAGTGAGATCAAGTTCCATCACAGAGACGGGAATGAAAGTCTCTCTTTCTTCTCTCCGTATCTGGCATCGATTTCCGTGGGGTGCTGTGCTGGAAACAGGGTCTTTTTACCTGAGCAGTTTGTATGGTGGAAACAGCCCAGATGGAAGGAACGGCAGTCGTTTCCCCATTGTTTCCTGTTCAGGGTTTAGTCAGGTTGTAACTGCAGCGAGATTGTAACCTCAGCCCAATACCCAGTGAATATGAGCTGCCCTGCATAAATAAACCTCCCGGTTTCAGTGCTAATTGTCACGGGGATCCTTTTACATCAGTGCACGTGTGGGATGTAAGTGACAATTAAGGACACTGACACCTCAGCAGCTTCCTGTACCTATTTCCTCTTGCGTTCCGAACTGTATCGTACAGAATAGCTTTGTTCCTTTGCCCGGCCTCTGCTCAGAGAGCGCGTGTGCCCATCTGTGCCTGGTGTTGCGTGCAACATCAATTTTGTGATCAAATTCGAGGTAGCCACCTTTGGGGTCTGTGAGCATAATCGCTCCCCTCCCCAACCCCCCACCCAACCCCTCGTACAGGTGGTGCTCCCCCTTTCAGGAAGGATTTGTGCTCCAGCCAGTGGGAATTGTGGTTTCGTGGAGATTAAAGGGCTCAGTGAATGGGATTTGCAGATTCTGCCAGTCCCCACACCTGTGCCCAGAGCTAGGATTTCACCAGCTGTGTCGCACCACCCAAGGCTTGGATTAAGGTTCCAGGAAATTGGAAAAGCAGACACACTCCCAGCATCGCTGGGCCCGAGAAATGAAGTCAGTTTGGCTTCTTGTCCTTTGTAAACGAGTCGGATTTACACGGGTCTCTTGACCCTTAGCCCTCTATAAATACTGACACATTGTGCCATCATTGAGGACCGGTCCTGTTGCATCCTACAACTAGGCCGCCAACCCTATAACAGTCAATGTCACTGAGGAATCATCTTTGTGGGTTATTTGGAGAGGAATGCTCAACATCAATGCCATATTTTAAAGAGCGATTTATCATCAGGGCCTTTTTAAAGAGACACTTTCATCATTAAAGCCCCTTTCAAAGAGGGATGTTCACTGTCAGGAACCCCCTTTATCATGGGACAACCACCAGCAAGGCCCGTTGTTGAAAGGCCTTCACTACCTTTTAAAAAGAACTAAGCTGCTGTGAATAAAAGACTCTTAAGTGATTATTTTTGATGTGAACAATGAATTCAATGATTGGAATAAAGATCCTGGTCTGGAGGAGTTTCAGAGCTAAAAGAATGGCAGCTGAGTTCTCTCTCAGACACTCTCACACACACACACATTCACACACACACTCTCATACACTCTTACACTCACACACACTCATATATACACACACACTCACACACACACACCTACACACACTCTCACACACACCCACACACACACGTTCACACACACACTCATACACACACACACACCCACACACACACATTCTCTCACACACTCACACACACCCACACACTCTCACACACACACACCCACACCCACTCACACACACTCACACACACACACACACTCTCACCACTCTCTCACACACACACACACACACACACACTCTCACACACACACACGCGCGCACTCACGCACACACACTCACACACTCTCACACACACACACCCACACCCACTCACACACACTCACACACACACACACACTCTCACCACTCTCTCACACACACACACACACACACACACACACACTCTCACACACACACTCACGCACACACACCCACACACTCTCACACACACCCACCCACACCCACTCACACACACTCACACACACACACACACTCTCACCACTCTCTCACACACACACACACACACACACACACACTCTCACACACACACACGCGCGCACTCACGCACACACACTCACACACTCTCACACACTCTCATACACACACCCACACACTCTCACACACTCTCATACACACACCCACACACACACTCACACATACACACACACACTCTCTCACACACACACACTCTCTCACACACACACTCTGTCACACACACACTCTGTCACTCACACACACTCTCACACACCCTCATACACACACACTCTCTCTCACACACACTCTCTCTCATACACACATACACACACTCCCTCACACACACACACACACTCTCTCACACACACACACTCTCACACACACACACTGTCACACATTCACACACACTCTCATACACACACACACACAGACACACACACTCTCATACACACACACACAGACACACACACTCTCATACACACACACAGAGACACACACACTCTCATACACACAAACACACACACAGACACACACTCTCACACACACACACTCATACACACACACACACATTCACGCACACTCACACACTCTCATACACACACAGCTCATACACACCCACGGACACACACACTCACATACACACTCTCATACACACACAGAAGTGCACATGTACACACATGTACCCTCATACACACACACGCATGCACACACTCATACACACTCATGCACACACGCACTCATACACACACACGCACGTGTACACACACACTCATACACACATACAGACACATGTAAACATTCGCCTGCACATGTGCACCCTCAGACACACACCCACACAGCCATGTACATTGACACACAGACATGCACTCAGTAAAAACACAGCCATGCACACGCACACCCATGCACAGACACACAAGCACACACACACATGGAAACACACACAGACGTGCACACACACATAGACATGCATGAATAAACACACCCATGCATACACACATGTGCACATCACACATAGATGCACATACAAACATGCACACGTAAGTGTGCACACATATGCACATGCACTCACTCACACATGCACAATTACACACACCCGCATGTAGGTGCACGCAAGCACACACTCCACGTGTGGAGACATTTACACACACACCCACATGCACACAAATATGCATGTATATGCATGCAAACACACACCTGAACACAAGCACATTTTCTGTTGATTCAGTTCTCTCTTGGCTGGCACTGTCTTGCTGAGGTAAAATCAGCTTCCTCACAATATCAACTTCCCCAGAGATATTATTAAAAATGAATTCAAAGGGAAAAGTGTCTCTTCAAACTACGTTCTTCACCAGTGACAAGGACAGTTCTTGTTATTGCTCTGCAGCATTGGATCCAAACTGATCCACATCATCACCAAAGTGTTCAGAGATTAGATATATTCCTTGATTAATTCCCAGGAAAAGTCAGCTACCCGTCAGATAGAAGTCAAATCAGCCAGTTGGCAGGCGGGGCGGGGGGTGGTTGGGGGGGGGGGTGGTCACTGTCACAGAGTCGGGTCACTGGAAGGACACTTGGATCAGGTGATATGTCTACCACATACATGTTAGTACATGGAATGTGTTTGCATTGCTGCATCTGCACCAGGGTTTGCTGCCTGTCTGTATATGCTCAGGATTAACTCCTGGCACATGGAGTTTATTCGGGATGACTCGTATTGGAGCACTATAAATGTTGGGAATCTATCTCTTTGAGATTGTACATGGTGTGTATCTGGGGATCTTGTATCCAGAGTACACCTGGGATGCGGAGTACATTCACAAGTGGAGTATAATGGTTCGGTGGGGTGACTTGATTTGATTTATTATTGTCACATGTATTAACATCCAGTGAAAAGTATTGTTTCTTGCGCGCTATACAGACAAAGCATACTGTTCATAGAGAAGGAAAGGAGAAGGTGCAGAATGTAGTGTTACAGTCATAGCTAGAGTGTAGAGAAAAATCAACTTAATGCAAGGTAGGTCCATTCAAAAGTCTGACAGCAGCAGGGAAGAAGCTGTTCTTGAGTCGGTTGGTACGTGACCTCAGACTTTTGTATCTTTTTCCCGATGGAAGAAGGTGGAAGAGAGAATGTCCGGGATGCGTGGGGTCCTTAATTATGCTGGCTGTTTTGCCGAGGCAGCGGGAAGTGTAGACAGAGTCAATGGATGGGAGGCTGGTTTGCGTGATAGATTGGGCTACATTCACGACCTTTTGTAGTTTCTTGTGGTCTTGGGCAGAGCAGGAGCCATACCAAGCTGTGATACAACCAGAAAGAATTGTGCTTTCTTTGTCTTGGGGACCTCACATACCTTTACTAGAGTGCCGCTCGCACCTAGGCTGGACAAGGGAGGCAGGCTTAATGGGAGAAGGATGGGAGATTGTTCAGGGAGGTAGCAGAAGGGTGGGTGCTGGGAGATTTGTTCAGGGAGGTAGCGGGGGGTGGGGGTGGGAGATTTGTTCAGGGAGGTAGCAGGGGATGGGGGTGTGGGGCAGGAACATCCGTGGAAGGTGGGGAATGTCTGGAGGTGTGGGGATGAGAGGAGTGTTTGGGGAAGGGGAGAATGGCCAAGGAGAGTGAGGTCAAAGCGGAGTGGGTGAATCCCTGCCTGCCCCACCACAAAATCCACCGAGCCCCTTGCGTGTTCACCTGCCCTGCCGCCCCAGCAGGACTCTCCCCCTGGACTTAGTCTCTGTAATGGGAATTTCCACCTGGGGTAGATGTGGAGTAAATCTGGGCAGTCTGAATCTGGGAAAACATTCAGGGAGCATGTATGTGGACAATATTTGGATGTGGTGTACATCTGGGGAGTTCAAATCTAATGTGTAATGTTGGACAGGTGTACATCATGTACATTTGCATAACATGTACATTAACAAATTCACAGGGTGAGTTCTTGGTATACATAGAGACATGGGGTGTGCAGTGCAATCTGAATTAGGAATGAATTCAGGGAACGTGCGTATGAAGTGTATTTGAATATAAGTAAGTTTATTTATTAGTCACAAGTAAGGCTTACATTAACACTACAATGAAGTTACTGTGAAATTCCTCTAGTCGCCACACTCCGGCGCCTGTTCAGGTCAATGCACCCTAACCAGCACATCTTTCAGAATGTGGGAGGAAACCGGAGCACCCGGTGGAAACCCATGGGGAGAATGTGCAAACTCCACACAGACAGTGACCCAAGCCGGGAATCGAATCCGGGCCCCTGGCGCTGTGAAGCAGCAGTGCGAACCACCGTGCTACCGTGCCGCCCACAGTGTTTAGCACTGCTGCCTCACAACACCAAGGTTCGAATCCCAGAATGGGTGCCTGTCTGTGCAGAGTCTGCAGATTCTCCCCGTGACGGCGTGGGTTTTCTCCGGTTTCCTCCCACAGTCCAAAAGACGTGCTGGTTAGGGCGCATTGACCCGAACAGGCGCCAGGAGTGTGGCGACTAGAGGAATTTCACAGTAACTTCATTGCAGTGTTAATGTAAGCCGACTTGTGACACAAATTAATCAATATTTGGGAAGTTTGAATCAGAATGAACTCAGGGAGTGCGTACAAAGGAATATGTTGACAAAGAGAGTAACAGCTTTCTCTGCCAACCTTCAACGCTGCAAAGCTAAGTGGCCACCGCACAGCAGAAAGAGGGAGGTCTCTCTACAGATGTTGGAAAGGTCAATGGGACATTGCCCTGGTGCCTCTTCTCCATCTGACACTACATTTTAACGGACTTTATTCAAACAAATTAATATAAAAAGTGTGCAGACAATAAAGGGAGCTGGAGGCCGGCCTGGAATTTATGGTGCGCTTGCTATCTCCCCCATTCAGTGAGAAGCATTCTGTTTTGACAGTAATTGTAGCACAGTGATCCCTGCTAAGAGGGAGCATATTTCTGCTTTTGTCAGGGAGATTAAAAAATTGTGATTGTACGTTACAAATGAGCACATGAAATGTAGGGCCATCAACCAGATAAGTGTTCAGCAAATAATTACATGAGGCAACATCAAGCTGGAGACATCCATAATGTTTTATGCTGGTTTTCACCTGAATAGCCTTGCGTTTACATTCCGCTCTCTCTCTTACTCAATACACTTGATTAGAACTGAAAGGGGTGAATAAAAGGAGATCTGGGAGTGAGGAAAGACACCTCCCCTCACTACCACTGTTGCTAAACTGTGAAAATACATACAAAAGCCACCAAAGAATACAGTGGATGCCGAGGCTCATCGGAGACAAATTTGTTTTGTGTTAGGAGAGCAACGCCAACTCTCAGCTGTGAAAATAAAGGCTCTGGTGACACAATGTATTCGAATACTCACCTTTCACCTCTGGGACTTGAGTTTGAATGCAATCCAGACAGAGTGGTTGAAAGTCTCGTCTACTTCTCTACCCCCCCACTCCCTGATGGGTGACTGACTGGTACGGCGTGCTAGAATGCTGCCCTTTCACCTCTTGGTCTTGATTCTGATCCTATATAAAGGATGAAATATTCCTTGCTCTCTCTCTCTCTCTGTGTCTCTCGTCTTTTTAGGTCCGAGCATGAGACTTGAGACCAAGCCCGAGAAGGTTTCCTTCTCTTTGAACGTCGTTCAAAATTAAAGAGCAGTCGGAAATTTCATGCCCGTGTAACACTGTTGGCTCCACAACTGTTACGAAATTAAATGATAAGTTTCATACAATGCACAGAGCAGAAATGAGGTCAGACTGGGTAGAGCTGAAATTCTCCGCAAGGCTGCCAAGAACTTGGATTCAAGTTCTGCGCCTGAATGACATTCATGCCTGCAGGAGACTTTCTAAATATAACTTGACTTCATCGAGAAGGCATAATTTCTGCTCTAATAACTTTTAATTTTCATGATATATTGAAAATCTGAGGTCTGCACATTCCAGGTTCCTATGTCTGTACATGTAAACTTATCACGCTGATTTTTATTTGATTTGATTTATTATTGTCACATGTATATTGTTTCTTGCACGCTATACAAAGCATATCGTTCATAGAGTACATAGGGGAGAAAGGAAGGAGAGAGTGCAGAGTGTAGTGTTACTTTCATAACTAGAGTGTAGAGAAAGATCAACTGAATATAAGGTAGGTCCATTCAAAAGTCTGATGGCAGCAGGGAAGAAGCTGTTCTTGAGTCGGTTGGTACGTGACCTCCCCATGGAAGAAGGTGGAAGAGACTACTGCCAATGGAGGTGCCATAGCAAAGGGTGGCATGACCACACAACAATTTTAAACAGGCTTTTTCCATTTCAAATGTGGACATAGAAATTTAATAATGAAAATACAAAAATAAGGACGATTTTTAATTAGGACTGAGCGGTATCTCTGTCCCCTGATCTAATTGACCCTTAGTATCCAACTTCACTCAGCATTCATTAACATAGAATCACAGAATGGTTACAACACAGAGAAGGCCATTTGGACCATTGTGTCTGTGCTGGCCCTCTACAAGTGCAACTCATCCATTCCCAGTCCTCTGCTTTTTCCCTGTTGTCCTGTAAAGGCTCTCCCTTCAGCTCATGATCCAATTCTCTTTTGTAAACCATGATTGAATCTGTCTCCACCACACCCTCAGAAAGTTAAATCCAGACCCTGACCACTCACCTGGGTGAAAGGTTTTAGCTAATGTCATCATTGTATCTTCATAGAATCATAGAATCCTACAGTGCAGAAGGAGGCCATTTGGTCCATCGAGTCTGCACCGACTGCAATCCCACCCAGGCCCTATTCCATAACCCCATGCATTTACCCTAGCTAGTCCCCCTGACACTAAGGGGCAATTTAGCATGGCCAATCCACCTAACCCGCACATCTTTGGACTGTGGGAGGAAACTGGAGGAAACCCACGCAGACATGGAGAGAACATGCAAACTCCACAAAGACAATGACCTGAGGCTGGAATTGAACCCGGGTCCTTGGCGCTTATTCTCAACCGTGTATAAGGGAGGAATTACTGGAAATTTATCTTATGTAACTGCCTATTCAAAATACAGGATGGTGGCACAGTAGTTAGCACTGCTGCCTCACAGCGTCAGGGACTTGGGTTCGATTCCCGGCTTAGGTCACTGTCTGTGCGGAGTTTGCACATTTTTCTCGTGTCTTTGTAGGTTTCCTCCGGGTGCTCCAGTTTCCTCACATAATCTGATAGTGTTGGTTAGGTACATTGGCCGTGCTAAATTCTCGTGTAACCCGAACAGGCGCCAGAGTGTGGTGACGAGGGGATTTTCACAGTAACTTCATTGCAGTGTTAATGTAAGCCTACTTGTGACACTAATAAACTCAAAACTTAAACTTAAATACAGAATAATTACAGAACAGTTTCTTGGGTCCTTATTGTTTGGAAGCTTGCTAAAGGAGTTTCTTTTGGTTTTAGATAGATTTTAAAAATGCTAAGGATGTTCCTTCTCAACTCAGGTGGAGTCATAGAAACATAGAAACATAGAAACCCTACAGCACAGAAAGAGGCCATTCGGCCCATCGAGTCTGCACCGACCGCAATCCCACCCAGGCCCTACCCCCATATCCCTACATATTTACCCACTAATCCCTCTAACCTACGCATCCCAGGACAGTAAGGGCAATTTTCACATGGCCAATCAACCTAACCCGCACATCTTTGGACTGTGGGAGGAAACCGGAGCACCCGGAGGAAACCCACGCAGACACGAGGAGAACGTGCAAACTCCACACAGACAGTGACCCAAGCCGGGAATCGAACCCAGGTCCCTGGAGCTGTGAAGCAGCAGTGCTAACCACTGTGCTACCGTGCCGCCCTAACAGGTTAATTCTAACAGGTCTAGTCAGAGTAGAATTGCCAACTCCAGTTGAATGTAGTTCCTGGAGGCTTACACCTCTGGCCTCCAGTTGCCCCATGGTCCAGTGGTTGGTTGGTGACCCAACAGGCTTCTATCTATGTGGTACACTTATTTTTTTGTACTGATCCTATGACCATTCTTTTTCTTTCCCACCTTGGCCGGAGTCTCTGGTGGGTTGGGCAACCTCTGGATAGCAATCTCTGGAAAGCGAGGTGTTTTTCCACCACTTCCTCACCTCGGGGCAATCCTATTCAATCGTTGGCAGCTCCAGCTGCCAAGCCGCCACACAACCAGCGACCAGGCCCAGTCTGTGAGGCCGAGTGTACCGCACTCCTGGTCCAACTGAGGCATCGGAGGAGCAGGGCCTGTGGTCTGTGTGTGTTGGAGCCTCATTTTATCGAGCAGAAAATATGTTGTTTATATTTCTAATGTGACCTAAATTGCAGGGTTAAAAATCCTGTTTTTTTTTAAGCAAAAGCCTACGCAACAAAGCTCTCATTCATGTGTGCAGCTGACACAGAGCTGCTTACAACACTTTGTAACTCTCTGGTTCCCCTCTAATGAGTTATTTGGTGAAAGTATGATGGATGTAATGCGAGTAATAATAATTATTATCATTGCTATTAGCTGCTGTGCAGGGTATGTTTACGCAACTGAAACTTCCTGCCTCTGAAGCTGCAGGGTATTTACAACTGAGTGATGACTATAAAGGGGCAATCACACAGCACAAAACAGGTGAAAGGAATTCTAATTAACTTCTCGAAAGGAAGACCCGCTGTCAGGGGCCCTTTAAAAACAGGGGTGCTTTTCTGAATGGACTGCAACGTATCGCCTCCATTACTGTGTGGCTTTGCTGACCTCCGGTAACGCGGAGCTATTGCAGTGTGACTGACCCCACCGTAACACAGAGCCATATTTCCAAAAATGATTGACTGACCCCACACAACACTGGGCAAGTGACTGACCCCCGTGGAAACACAGGCCTATTATGTTGTGATTGACAAAACAGAAACACAGTAGCCTGGATTCCAACGCCTAGCAGAGTTGGGAAGAGTGGGTGGTGTGAGAGTACTTCGCTGGAGTATATTCGCTGGAGTTTAGAAGAATGAGGGGATGATCTCATAGAAACCTATAAAATTCTAACAGGTCTAGACAGGGTACAAACAAAGAACGGTACAGTGCAGGAACAGGCCCTTCGGCCCTCCAAGCTTGCGCTGATCACGTTGTCCTATCTCGACCAACTGCTCGTATCCCTCTATTTCCTGTCTGTTCATGTGTTTATCCAGATAAGGTAGATACAGGAAGGATGGTCCCGATGGTGGGGGTGTCCAGAACCAGGAGTCCCAGTCTGATGATACAAAGTAAACCTTTTAGAGTCATAGAGGTTTACAGCAGGGAAACAAGTTGGTTCTTCAGCCCAACTTGTCCATGCCGCCTTTTTTTAACCACTAAGCTAGTCCCAATTCCCCGCGTTTGGCCCATATTTAAAAAGCATTTAGACAGTTACATGGGTAAGATGGGTAGAGAGGGATATGGGCCAAATGCGGGCAATTGAGATGAGCTTAGTGGTAAAAACTGGGCGGCATGGACAAGTTGGGCCAAAGGGCCTGTTTCCATGCTGTAAACCTCTCTGATTCTACGACTCTATATCCCTTTATACCCATCTTACCCATGTAACTGTCTAAATGCTTTTTAAAAGACAAAATTGTACCCGCCTCTATTACTATGATCATTCAAAATTCTTCTGCGTACATTTATAATGGGAACAGCTCATGTAAACTTATCACCCTGTAATTACACTGCCTGTCCAGTGGTGGCACGCTGATAGAGACAGATTTTTAGTCTCTCAGGCAATCAAGGGCTATATAGAGCAGGTGAGAAAGTGCCATTGTGGCCTAAGATCAGCCATTTTGAATGGCGCGCAGGCTCGATGGGACATGTGGTCTACTCCTGCTCCTATTGGTTGTGACACCATAGCCCCTTAGCTTTGTGTCTTCTGGTACCTCCGCCCACACAGAGAAACTCCTTTCTTCCAACCAACCCCACCCCTCTGCTTCCCCAGCTGTGACAATTTTTACTGTTCACCCTTAATGTCCGTGTGGCCAAAGAGTGTGAACTCCTAACCATATATTCATCTGTAGTGGTGGATTAGCTCGGTGTGCCTGTCGGTGCTGAGAGGTAGAGACAATGGCAATCTAGAAATCTAATTTTCTTTACAATTGCTCCAGACTCCAGTTGCAGTCGCTCACCTTCAATATGTGGCTTTCCTGCCCCGAGCCAGATCGAGGATGTTTCAATTTTGAGGCCTGATGTTACTGTAAAAATAAATTGTCAGACATTTTCAGTGCACGGTGGCACGGTGGTTAGCACTGCTGCCTCACAGTTCCAGAGACCCAGGTTCGATTCCCGGCTTGGGTCACTGTGTTGAGTTTGCACGTTCTCCCCGTGTCTGCGCTCCTCCGGGTGCTCCAGGTTCTTCCCACAGTCCGAAAGACAAAGAACAAAGAACAATACAGCACAGGAACAGGCCCTTCGGCCCTCCAAGCCCGCGCCGCTCCCCGGTCCAGGATTGAATCCTGAATCCAGGATCCCCGCCCAATTTTCCAGCCTATCTACATCCTAATATCCTATCCACCGAGCTGTCCCTCACAGCTACGATGCTTTGTTCATCACAACCTATTAACTCACCCCCACCCCCCCATTCCAGACCATGTGATCTCTAGGGGGAGGCGAAAACCCAGAGTGAAAACCCCAGGGCCAATATGGGAAAACAAAATCTGGGAAATTCCTCTCCGACCCCCTGTGGCGATCGAAACGAGTCCAGGAGATCACACTGGCCCTGATCAGAAAATGCTTCCCAACCCTATTCATTTCCACTTCTGCTTTACGAACACCATCTGAATTCCCTGCCCCCGAGACAGGTTCCCAACTATCCGCAGTCTCGCTCTGTACTGGCACCAGCAAGATGATCATAGAATGAAGCCTTGAAACGAGAAACAAAGAACAATTAGCCCGCGCCGCTCCCTGGTCCAAACTAGACCACTCTTTTGTATCCCTCCATTCCCACTCCGTTCATATAGTTGTCTAGATAAGTCTCAAACGTTCCCAGTGTGTCCGCCTCCACCACCTTGCCCGGCAACACATTCCAGGCCCCCACGACCCTCTGTGTAAAATATGTCCTTCTGATATCTGTGTTAAACCTCCCCCCCTTCACCTTGAACCTATGACCCCTCGTGAATGTCACCACCAACCCGGGGAAAAGCTTCCCACCGTTCACCCTATCTATGCCTTTCATAATTTTATACACCTCTATTAAGTCTCCCCTCATCCTCCGTCTTTCCAAGGAGAACAACCCCAGTTTCCCCAATCTCTCCTCATAACCAAGCCCCTCCATACCAGGCAACATCCTGATAAACCTCCTCTGTACTCTCTCCAAAGCCTCCACGTCCTTCTGGTAGTGTGGCGACCAGAACTGGACGCAGTACTCCAAATGCGGCCGAACCAACGTTCTATACATCTGCAACATCAGACCCCAACTTTTATACTCTATGCCCCGTCCTATAAAGGCAAGCATGCCATATGCCTTCTTCACCACCTTCTCCACCTGTGACGTCACCTTCAAAGATCTGTGGACTTGCACACCCAGGTCCCTCTGCGTATCTACACCCTTTATGGTTCTTTCATTTATCGTGTAGCTCCTCCCTACATTATTCCCACCAAAATGCATCACTTCGCATTTATCAGGATTGAATTCCATCTGCCATTTCTTTGCCCAAATTTCCAGCCTATCTATATCCTTCTGTAGCCTCTGACAATGTTCCTCACTATCTGCAAGTCCTGCCAGTTTTGTGTCGTCCGCAAACTTACTGATCACCCCAGTTACTCCTTCTTCCAGATCATTTATATAAATCACAAACAGCAGAGGTCCCAATACAGAGCCCTGCGGAACACCACTAGTCACAGGCCTCCAGCCGGAAAAAGACCCTTCTACTACCACCCTCTGTCTTCTATGACCAAGCCAATTCTCCACCCATCTAGCCACCTCCCCCTTTATCCCATGAGATCCAAAGACGTGCTGGTTAGGTGGACTGGCCATGCTAAATTCTCCCTCAGTGTACCCGAACAGGCGCCGGAGAGTGGCAACTATGGGATTTTCTCAGTAACTTCATTGTAGTGTTAATGTAAGCCTACGTGTGACTAATAAATTAACTTTACATTTTACATTAAAATGGATTGTTTGCTCGAGGTGAAACCAATTTCCCCCAATTGGCCATGAATTGCTCTCAGTTGCGCACTTTGGTTTATCAGTTTGCCCTCCTCCCCCCCCACCATTTTCTGAATATGTCCATCTTGTTTTCTTTCTGCAGAACTGCAGCATTCGAACACGGCGCGGCACTACACTCTCCTACAGAACACCACCGACTACCGTATCCTGCTGATGGACGAAGATCATGACCGCATGTACGTGGGCACCAAGGACTATATCGTCTCGCTGGACCTGCACAACATCAACCGGGAGCCTTTATTAGTAAGGGAACGCAGTCAACCTTTTGCTCCTTAAACTCCTCCAGAAAAGCTTACTTTGCACAAACGTTCCAAGGTGGCCCAACATATCCAACATTATCTTGTATGTCCCACTCCTCTACTAACTGTACAAATGAAGATTAAGTGTCTGTGGTTGCAGGACAGGACGTTGGTCTGAAACTCGTTGGATAAAGATTTGCATACACTGGGTAGCACTCTCGCCTCTGAAACAAAGTTATGAAACTTATAAAATTCTAACAGGACTAGACAGGGTTGATGCAGGAAGGATGTTCCTGAGGGTGGGGGAGTCCAGAACCAGGGATCACAGTCTGAGGAATCAGGGTAGACCATTTAAGATGGAGATGAGGAGATACTTCTTCACCCAAAGAGTGGTGAGCCTGTGGAATTCATTACCACAGGAAGTAGTTGATGCCAAAACATTGAATGTATTCAAGAGGGGGCTGGATATAGCACTTGGGGCAAATGGGATCTAAGGTTACGGGGAGAAAGTAGGATTAGGCTATTGAGTTGGACGATCAGCCATGATCGTGATGAATGGCAGAGCAGGCATGAAGGGCCGAATGGCCTTCCCGCTCCTATTTTCTACATTTCTATGTTTCTGTGAGTTCCAGACCTACTTCAGCATGCAACCCAGGCTGACACTCCAGTGCAGTACTGAGGGGGCACTTCCCTGTTGGGGGTACTGGACTCCTAGGTCTGGGTGGCGGGTGGTTGAAGGTGTTGTTTAACCTGACTCCTGGCCTCTCTTCCCTGGTTACGCCCGTGCCTGAGCATCCCTGGAGAGGGAACACGTGGTGTCCACTGCTACACTTGAGGTCTTCTGTGACCAGTGTGCTCTGCTGGAGTGCATCATCATTCCCCAAAATGACATTTTAATCGAATAAATTTTTTAAAAAGTTTTTATTTTAAGTTATAGTAGTACCCCTTTCAAGGCACTGGTCATTAGTTTGTTTATTTATTGGTTTAATGTGTGTCCGAAGGGAATAAAGAGACAAAGCTGCAAAGGAATTGTTCATTTGTTTGTCTATCGGTGCTTCAAAAGAGTAAACCAAGATCCTTATTGACATTGGTGTTGAGTTGTAGAGTTAGGACTTACACATTTGGAATGTTTGATAGATTTGCGACAGATTTGGGAGGAACCACCCATAGTAATTAGTTGGTTCCTCTCAAGGAAGGATCGGAGTTCTGAGGTGTTCCTCAGGGCCGGTGCCTCCTTAATCACTCTCACCTTGTCCTCCATGGCCTGACACCCTGAGCGTCCACCCGATAACCGAGATAAGCCACCTCATTTGCATGGATGGTGATCTTTTCTCTCTTTAGATGCACTCCTGCCTCCTGAAATCTCTTCAAAACTTTGTATGAATTGGAAGGATGTTCCTCTTTGGTGGATTCTGTTATCAAAACATTGTCCAAATAAATGTCAACACTGGGCAAACCCTGCAGCAAATACTCCTTGGTTCGCTGGAACATGGCGCAACCAATGAAATCCCAAGTGGTACTTGTGTTGATTCGTATAACCCTTTATGAGTATTTATGGTAACCTATTCTCTTGATGCGTCATCCAGTTCGAATTGTTGGCAAGTGTGGCTCATGCCCAATTTGGTATATGTCAGAACCCTAGCCAACTTTGCATACAGATCTTTTATTTTGAGAATGGGGTACCTATCCAATTTCACGGCCTGGTTTGCCGTCAGCTTGTAGTCCCTGCAGATACAGATGGTCTTGTCTGGTTTGACTACTGACACAATGGGTGCCGCCCACTTTGCAGATTGTACAGACCTGATGATGCCCAAGTCTTCCAGTCATTTTAGCCCTGACTCTACCTTCTGAAAGGGCACAAGTCTTGCTCTCAAAATCTCAGGATGACTTCCAGATCCACGTGGACTTTCACTTGCAATCCTTTGATCTTTCCCAGTTCCTCCTGGAACACATCCTGGTATTTTCTGATGATTTTGTGCAGCCCTTCCCCTCTTTTATTTTGAAAGTTTCCAGCCAGTTCAACTTGATTTCTTGGAGACATTCATGCCCCATTAAACTCGGCCCTTGGCCCAACACCACTATCACCGGGAGCTATGCAGACTGCTGTCTATAACTCACTGGAGTCAGGGTCGTCCCTGCTATTCTGATGGTCTCTCTGATAAATGTAGCCAGTTTAGCTGCAATGTTCTTCAACCTCAGGGGTTGAACCCTTTCTTGGAGATATCAATGAGTCTGTTCACTCACAACAGTAGCTGATGCCTAGTACCTACTTCCATCTTCAGTGACTGGCCATTCATTATCAACACCAGTGTGATGGGGTCTACCTTGCCCACTTTCATATTATTTAGCAGCAACATATTCTGTTCACTTGCTGGGCAAATCCTCCATGTTGTGCACCGGGGCTGGATTATTGACTCTGCTGGTACTGGGCAGGCCATGTTTGTTTTTACACGTGTGCCTCAAATGTCCTTTTTTTCCTTATTCCAAACTCTCTGCTTCTCTAAATCGACACATCATAGAATCCCTACAGTCCAGAAGAAGGCCATCGAGTTTGCACCGAACGCGATCCCACCCAGGTCCTATTCGCATAATCTCACATATATACACTGCTAATCCCCTGACACTAGGGTCAATTTAGCATGGCCAAATCAACTTAACCCGCCCGTTTTTGGACATTTCTAGGAGTGACTTCCTCCACACCGATAGAACTCTATAATTACTAGGCTGTTGTTTTAAATGTTTTATACTTTGTGACTGTTCCGGCTTTTGCATTTACCTGTCTACTTAACCCAGCGCTTTGACTCCTGGTACCGCTACAGCTCGCAGCTTCCCGCTCTGACTGGTAGACCACAACACTCTGTGCACTTTGTAGCTCCTGGCCGCCTTTCTTGGTGCTCTCCATCACTGATGCCTTTTCCAGTGCCTTTTCTAAAGTTATCCCTGATTCAGCTAACAACGTTCGCTGTATAGCTGCACTATTTACACCGCATACCAATCGGTCCCTTAACATCTCGTTCAATGCTTAGCCTAAATTGCGATTTGTTTTAGCCTTGCTACAAAAGGCTGCAATGGTCTCCCCTCGGGTTCTCCCCGTGGAATTCAATTTGTATCTTTGTAATATCACTGAGGGCTTAGAGTAATAATGACCCTTTGGTAGTTTAACAAGCTCTGCAAATGTATTTGGGTCGGGAGCATCCGGGTACATTGAACATCAGGTCAAGTTATATGTCTAGGTCCCACACGCAGTCAGCAATATAACTTTGTTTGTATCCTCCTCTTCTATTTCCTTAGCATGGAAAAATATTCCAAATGCTCCATATACACCACCCAGTCTTCTACCACACTGCCAAAAGCTTCTAATTTTCTGAAGAGAGGCATGTCTGCTTTTCCCTCCTTTGCACGCCGAACTTGATTGGACTTGTTTTGCAACTCTTGCAAACAAACTTTCCCTCTAATTTTTCATTGCAGTTTAAGTTGCCGTTGTTTTCCTTGTTGCCAATGTGGTGAATGCAATAATCAGCAACCACCAGTTAGCTAACTAACAGCAATGAGTTTATTACTATTTACCACTATATACGGAGTGCTACAATCAATGTTTCAATTCTCAGCTACAGGATCAATCTGGCTACACAAGCCCGCACTGTGCACCGAGACCCCCATGCTCGTCCCCCATTGGACAATCAGATCACATGACCCTTCTAATGCACACCCCTTAAAGGGACCAGCTACCAAAAGGCTCAACCGACTGAATCTCTCCTCCTAAGAAAATCCCTCCCTATCTGGGATCAACAGCGTGAACCTTCTCTGCACTGCCTCCATTGCCAGGATGGCCGGAATTCTCCGGCCGTTCACGCCGGTGGGATTCTCCAGTCCCGCCAGCAGCGCACCCCCGCCCGCGGGTTTCCCGCCGGCATGGGGTGATGTCAATGGGAATTCCCATTTACAGCAGCGGCTCCAGAGAATCCTGCCACTAGCAAACAGCGTGCCACCTCCCACTGGTAGGAAACAACTCACCCAATGTTTTTCCTTAGATAAGGGAGAAAAACTGTTCACAGTCCTCCAGCTGTGGTCTAACTAGTGCCTTGTATAGTTTTAGCAATACTTCCATTCTCTTTGAAATAAAGGCCAACATTCCATTTGCCTTCCCAAATACCTGCTGCACTTATATACCAGCTTTTTGTGATTTATGCAATAAAGCATGGTTGGAAGGAATTTGGAGTTTATTCCGATAGGGGACAGCCAGTCTTGTCACATAGATGGATTTGTGTAGAAAAAGCACTTGCAGGTAGGATTTGTGAAGTTAAAACAAGGGAAATAAAGGCACACCTCAGAGACGGAAAGGAGGGAATAAAAATAACACTTGCATCCATCTCACGCCTTAGCACATCTCTCAACAGTTCTCAAAGGGCTTCACACAGATTGCTTTTTAAAAAAAACACAGCAAAACAAGTGGAGGAATTGCAGCTTTAGATTTGCAAATGGTACAAGGGAGACCTGGGGAAGGTTGTTGTATTTCCAATGAATAATCGTTTAAAGTTACCAGTTGCAATGCATAGCCCAGAACCCATAGAGAACATAAATTAATTCAGTTAGTTCACTGTTAAACCCAGTCATTCTGAGCTGTATAAACATCCTTAATACTGCCCTCTTGACCCACTTAGCCATTCCAGGCTGACTGGGTGTGTGAAATAGCTGCAGTTCTCATTTAACATGTGATTCACAGGAGCCACAATAAGGGAATCTCTTTGTAGTTCCAAGGCTGAAATAGAGAGTAGTTAACATCTAAAGAACCAGGAACAGTACAGTACAGGAACAGGCCCTTCGGCCCACTAAGTGTGGGCTGACACAGATGCCTCCCTAATCGAATATTTTCATGCCTTTATGTGGTCCATGTCCCTCTATTTCCTGCCTATTCATGTATCTATCCAGATGCCTCTTGAACGTTGTTATAGAATCTGCTTCCACCACCTCCTCCAGCAGCGCGTTCCAGGCATTCACCACCCTCTGTATGAAAAACTTGCCCCTTACATCTCTTTTAAACTTTCCCCCCCTCTCACTTTCAACCTATCCCCCCGAGTAATTCACCCTTCGACTCTGGGAAAAAGACTCTGACTATTCCCTCTATCCAAGGTTCTACCAGGTCCCCCCTCATCCTCCGACGCTCCAATGAAAACAATCCCAGCTTGTTCAACCTTTCTTCACAGTGCATAATCTAATATATTATCAACGAAGTGTGAGTATTGTCAGCACAGTGTTTTATCTTTTCATGGGCTGTGAGCGTCACTGGCAAGGCTGGCATTTGTTGCCCATCCCTAACTGCCCTTGAGAAGGTGGTAGTGTACCACTTTCTTGAACATCTGCTGTCCATCTAGTGTAGGTACACCCACAGTGTTGTTAGGGAAGGAGTTTCAGATTTTTGACCCAGTGACAATGAAGGAATGACAGTGATATGGTACAGTGTAAGTAACATCAATGCAGTGCAATGCAGTATCACCAATGCAGAGGTGTGGTAGCACAGCAGTTAACACTGCTGCCTCACAGTGCCAGGGACCCGGGTTCGATTCCGGCCATGGATGACTGTTTGTGTGGTGTTTGCACATTCTCTCCGTGTCTCCGTGGGTTCCTCCGGGTGCTCCGGTTTCCTCCCACGCTACAAAGATGTGCAGGTTAGGTGGATTGGCCATGGTAAATTGCCCCTTAGTGTCCAAAGATATGTAGGTTAGGTGGATTGGCCATGCTAAATTGGCCCTTAGTGTCTAAAGATGTTCAGGTTAGGTGGATTGGCCATGCTAAATTGGCCCTTAGTGTCTAAAGATGTACAGGTTAGGTGGATTGGCCATGCTAAATTGGCCCTTAGTGTCCAAAGATGTGCAGGTTAGGTGGATTGGCCATGCTAAATTGCCCCTTAATGTCCAAAGATATGTAGGTTAGGTGGATTGGCCATGCTAAATTGGCCCTTAGTGTCTAAAGATGTACAGGTTAGGTGGATTGGCCATGCTAAATTGGCCCTTAGTGTCCAAAGATGTGCAGGTTAGGTGGATTGGCCATGCTAAATTGCCCCTTAATGTCCAAAGATATGCAGGTAAGCTGGATTAGCCATGAGAAATGTGTGGAGATATTGGGATAGAGCGGGGAAGAGGGCCTGGATAAGATACTGAGTCAGAGAGTTGGTGCAGGCTTGATGAGCTGAATAGCCTCCTTCTGCACTGTAGGGATTCTATGATTCTAGGATTATCAACACAGTGCGAGTATTATGATGCAGTGTGAGTATTGTTGACATTGAGTATTATCTTGCAATGCATCATCGCACAGTGGAACTATTGTCAATACAGTGTTAGTGTTGTAGACAGTATAAGTATTATCCCGCAGTGTGTTATCCTGTGTGAGTATGACTGGGAGAGGGGAGGGTTGGTTAGCTCAGGGTTAGAATGTGGTGCAGAATGATGCCAGTGGTAAGGATTCAATCCCCGAACCAGCTGTGCTTTACATGGTGGGTTGTCCCATGCTTTCTGTGAAGTTGTTCCCCTCAAACAATATAACCACTCTCTCTCCCTCTACTAGAAAGAGATGCAAAGATCCCGCATGGACTATGACTAATTACCAACATCAATACAGTACTGTGTTATCAGTTTGAGTACTTTAAGAACTATCTGTGTTCTCACAAGGGAACAGATTGTTTTTTTGTCATATGGAGGATTATTAGAACGTGGAATATTTTACCACAAGTGACCATTGAGATGAGGATCCTTAAATCCATTGGAAAGGGAATTAAATGCACATATTTAAAATAGAAGATTGTGAAAGGAATCAGGAAAAGACTGGAAAATGGGGCTGGGGTAGACAGCTCCAAGTGAAGAATGATCTTCAAATGGCAGTGCTCCACTGGGATTTGTATTCTGTAATTTCTGCAAATCTTTCCATGGAAACCAATGTTGCTTTTCATTCCTTTCAGATTCACTGGTCCGTTAGTCAGCAAAGACGAGACGAGTGCGTTCTTTCTGGGAAAGATCAAAATGTAAGTGCTTGAACCATCTAACTTTTTCAATTCATTGACTTAAGTTCCACAGCTACGGAAAGAATGCATGCCAGTCACAAGGTCACGCAAGGACTAGCAGTTATACGGGCCTTATCACTTCCTCAGGAGGTCCCCATCAATGAATTACTTGTCAAGTAATTTGGGCGGCACGGTGGCACAATGGTTAGCACTGCCGCCTCACAGCGCCAGGGACCCAGATTCAATTCCGGCCTGGGTCACTGTCTGCGTGGAGTTTGCACATTCTCCCCGTGTCTGCATGGGTTTCCTCTGGGTGCTCTGGTTTCCTCCCACACTCCAAAAATGCGCGGGTTAGGTTGATTGGCCATGCTAAAATTGACCCGAGTGTCAGGGGGATTAGCAAGGTAAATGTGTGGGGTTACGGGAATAGGGCTTGGATGGAATTGTGGTCGGTACAGACTCAATGGGCCAAATGGCCTCCTTCTGTACTGTAGGGATTCTATGATTCTAAGTATAGCCGCTGTCATTGAAGGTTAAGATGGCGACCATTTTGCCTGCAGGTAAACAAAGGTTACTCATTTTATGATGGAGAATTTTTGTCTGGGACTTCTCTCGCCTTGGGAAAAGTGCCATGGGATTTTTTTCTGTCCTCCCTGTTCATCTGAACAACCAAACTCCATTTGACATCCCATCTAAAAGACATTTTTAACAACTTCAATACCATGTGGATTTGCCAGCCTCACTAATGGGTGGAGTGAGACACTGAACCTGTATTCTTTTGACTTGGAAGTGGGAGTGGTACCAACAGAGCCAGAATTTTTAAAAACTTCATTGACGGGATGTTGGCCGTTGCTGGCTGGGCCTGCATTTATTGCCCATCCCTAACTTCCCTCCATTTCAGAGTCAACTGCATTGCTGTGTATCATGAGTTACATGTAGGCCAGGCCAGGTAAGAATGGCAGATTTCCCTTCCCTAAAGAAGGCATTAAAGTTTTTTAAAGTTTAGTTTTTTCAAGTTTATTTATTAGTGTCATAAGTAGGTTTACATTAGGGCAGCACAGTGGCACAGTAGTTAGCACTGCTGCCTCACAACGCCAGGGACCCGGGTTCAATTCCGGCCTCGGGTCACTGTCGGTGTGGAGTTTGCACACCCTCCCCGTGTCTGCATGGGTTTCCTCCGAGTGCTCCAGTTTCCTCCCACGGTTCAAAGATGTGCAGGTTAGGTTGATTGGCTACGCTAAATTGACCCTGGTGTCAGGGGATTAGTAGGGTAGATTGTGGTTGGTGCAAACTTGATGGGCTGAATGGCCTCCTTCTGCAGGAATTCTATGGCATTCTATGTATGTAGGCATTCTATGGATTCTATTCTATGGATTAACAATGCAATGAGGTTACCTTGAAAATCGCCTAGTCGCCACACTCTGGCGCCTGTTTGGGTACACTGAGGGAGAATTTAGCATGGCCAATGCACCTAACCAGCACGTCTGTCGGACTGTGAGAGGAAACCCACGCAGACACAGGGAGAACATGCAGACTCCACACAGACAGTGACCCAAGCCAGGAATCGAACCTGGATCCCTGGTGCTGTGAGGCAGCAGTGCTAACCATTGTGCCACCGTGCCGCACTGTGAACCAGATGGGTTTTTGTGACAATTGTCAATGGTTTCATGGTCACCATTAGACTATTAATTCCAGGTTCTTATTGAATTCAAATTTCACCATCGCCCATGGTGGGATTCGAACCCGGGTATGCCAGATCTTGCCCTGGGTCTCTGGATTACTAGTCTGGTGACAATACCACTACACCACCACCTCTCCACTCTAATAATGGCATGGCAGATTGAGAGTGTTGTCATTTTAAATAAATTAGTTTCACCTGTTATGTTGCTCTGTGTCATGTGCACACACACTAAAATGTTTTAAAAGAATACTATTGTTTCATTAAACTGCATCAAGCTCCAGCAAATGCCTGAATAATAATATAATTTTAGAACCGGTGCCACAAACCCCATTTCCCCAATCTCACAAGAATTACTTGTTGACTTATCTGCTATAAATGCTGATGGGCATCTACTGACCCCTATTTTCTTTCTAACTTTCTAACTGAGGGTCTCCAGACATGTAAGCAATCCTCAGTTATAACATTTCTGCCTAACTATTGTCAGATTTATGAGCATTGCTGGATTTACTGACTTTCTGCTGCTTGTGTATGAATAAAACAGTCTTTCGACCGTGATAACACACACTGTTTTTCACCGGTTAGGACAGGGGGATGCTAAGGCATGTCTCAATACTTGGTGCGTTCACACACAGATAACCTTAAAGAGTCATGGTTTCTATAACCCACAGCCAGCCAAAGAAACATAGAGGATAGGAGCAGGAGGAGGCCATTCGGCCTTTCGAACCTGCTCCACCATTCATCACAATCATGGCTGATCGTCCAACTCAATAGCCTAATCCTGCTTTCTCCCCATAACCTTTGGTCCCTTTCGCCATCTATATGGAAACAACTACCAAGCATTTCTCTTTAAACCGAACAATTAGCCAGCCTGCCTGCATGTTCTCCCCGTGTCTGCGTGGGTTTCCTCTGGGTGCTCCGGATTCCTCCCACAGTCTGAAAGACATGCTGGTTAGCTGCATTGGCCATGCTAAATTCTTCCTCAATGTACCCGAACAGGTGCCAGAGTGTGGCAACTAGGGGGTTTTCAGAGTAACTTCATTGCAGTGTTAATATACGCCGAACAGGTGCCAGAGTGCGGCAACTAGGGGGATTTTCAAAGTAACTCCATTGCAGTGTTAATATACGCCTACTTGTGACACTAATAAATAAACTTTAAAACATGCAACACTCCAAGGTGTTTAATCTAGAGTTTGTGCTCAACTCCCTGGAGTTGGACTCGAACCCATGACTGTCTGACTGAAAGGGGAGAGTGCTGCTCCCTGAGCTATGACTGAGGCCTAAATGGCCATTAGCAACCATCTTCCCCGACAGGCCTAATAAGAAACCTTGATTCAAGGGAAAATGGAAATACAGGAAATGTTACCCAGTGTTTGCTCTTCTGGGATCAAGGAAGGGGAATGCAAAGCAGTCAGTTCCTGAGTATTTGTGTTCATCGCTCGAAGTGATCCAACGTTTTAGACAATAACAAGGATGGAGTAATTGTCGGGTCAGCAATGTGGAGAAAAGGCAGCTGTCTGCGGTTACGAGACTCGGGATCTCCGGGGCCCTGGCACTCCGTCTAGTTCCTCCCCTTCTCGCTGTTCCTCAAGGTGACACGCTGCTTCTTTTCAAATAACACACCTCTCCCTGTCCGACTCAGCAACAGGGGGGCCAGAGGTGCAAACACAAAGAAGCCTTTAAACCATCAGGGTCGATGCCTTTCTCGCCCCCGTCTCCTCTTCTTCACTCACTCATCCCTCAAAAGTAACACGGCTGACAACCAACTCGCAGGAAAAATAACCAAGTGTGTAACCTGAGCCTCTGAGAAAGTCCCAGAATCAGACATTTCCATCCTGACTGACTTTTTGTTATTAATATTTAGCGTTGTGACAAATGACAGAGATACAATATATTACCCGCTTAATCACTTTAAATATTTTTTTCCATAAGTTCTTTGTGGGATAATTGTTGCTGTCAAAGTGAAGGATGATATTTGCTGAGGAAATAAATGCTTCCCTCTTTTTCACGACCCTAACTATGTAGTGTACAGTGTGGTTCAAGTATGATGTGGAGATATTAAACCATGTGCATAGGAAATGGCCCCAGGAAATTGGTCTCCACATCATCAGTGTCACTTTTCAGTTTCCCATGAGGCAGACACTGGTGTTCATTGTCCCAAACACGGTTTGTGCTTTAGATGCTCCATCTGTGCCTTTGTTACCTCGAGACTTGACTATTCTAATACCTCCTGGCCAGCGTTACACCTTGCATTCTCCATAAGCACCATCAGCCCAACGAGAGTCATTTACTCAACTCCTTTATCCCCACAATGCCATCCTAGAGTTTTGTGCTTTGAGGCAATGTGTTTGATTCACTCTTCCGAGAAGACTGTGTCTCCAGGATCCATATCCTCACTGGCATCCAATCCCATTCACCCATCGCTGACTACGTTGGCTTCTGATCCAGCAATGCATTAATCCTTACAACCTGGTTTCCAAATCCTGACAGGACCTCAATCCTCATCGATCTGTAACCTCTTCCAACCCTTTGAGATCCGTACACTCCTCCAATTCTGACCTTTAGAACGTGCACAATTTTAATCATCATGCCATTGGAAGCCATGCCTCCAGATATCTAAGTCGTAAGCTCCAGAATTCACTCCCTCAACCTCTCTGTTTCTCCACCTCGCTTTTCTTCTTCAAAATACTCCATGGAGTCTAATTCCAACCAAGCTTTTTGGCCACCTGTCCTAAAATTGCCTCATGTGGCTCAGTTTCATTTTATAAAGAAAACCAATTTTTATTGGTCAGTTTTATTTTTGTGATAATACTCCTGTGAAGGGCTTTGGGGTGTTTTTAACCACATTAAAGATGTGATAGAAATACAAATTGTTCTTGTGTCCACGAAGAGCTGGGCTCGGGAGCCTGGTTAAGTGATTGTGTTCTGGCATTGCTGTCATCTGCATCAGCTTCATTTGATTTGATTTATTATCGTCACATGTATTAACATACAGTGAAAAGTATTGTTTCTTGCGCTCCATAAAGGCAAAGCACACCGTTTATAGAGAAAGAAACGAGAGAGTGCAGAATGTAGTGTTACAGTCAGAGCTAGGGTGTAGAGAAAGATCAACTTAATGCAAGGCAGGTCCATTCAAAAATCTGAAGACAGCAGGGAAGAAGCTGTTCTTGAATCGGTTGGTACGTGACCTCAGACTTTTGTATCTTTTTCCCAATGGAAGAAGGTGGAAGAGAGAATGTCTGGGGTGCATGGGGTCCTTAACTATGTTGACTGCTTTGCCAAGGCAGCGGGAAGTGTAGACAGAGTCAATGGATGGGAGACTGGTTTGCATGAGGGATTGGGCTACATTCACGACCTTCTGTAGTTTCTTGCGGTTTTGGGCAGCGCAGAAGCCATACCAAGCTGTGATACAACCAGAAAGAATGCTTTCTATGGTGCATCTGTAAAAGTTGGTGAGATTCGTAGCTGACATGCCAAATTTCCTTCATATTCATATTGGCTCCTGATGTTTACGGGGTTTCTTATTCCAATGACACAGTTGTGGCCCTCTCTTGTGCACTAACAGTGCCCGGTCCATACACAACAGGATTGAGCTGTGAAACCTTGATCCTGTCTGGCCAAGATGGACTGAATAAACCTCTTTGCCACAATGCCAGCTTCTAAGCCACGCTCCAAAACTGACTTGCCACACTTCATTCACACGCATTTGAACTTGCAGACTTTTTTACAGTATTAAAGTTAAAGTTTATTTAACTTTAGAACCTCCAGAACCAGGGGTCACAGTCTGAGGATTCGGGTTAAGTCATTTAGAACGGAGGTGAGGAGACATTTCTTCACCCAAAGAGTGATGAGCCTCTGGAATTCATTACCACAGGAAGCAGTTGATGCCAAAACATTGAATGTATTCTAGATAAAGCACTTGGGGCGAATGGGATCAAAGGTTATGGGGAAAAAGCAGGATTAGGCGATTGAGTTGGACGATCAGCCATGACCATGATGATGGTGGAGCAGGCTCGAAGGGCCGAATGGCCTCCTCCTCCTCCTCCTATCTTTGATGTTTCTATGTTCCTATATTTATTAGTGTCACAAGTAGGCTTACATTAACACTGCAATTAAGTTACTGTGAAAATCCCCTAGTCGCCACACTTCTGTTCGGGTACACTGAGGGAGAATTTAGAATGGCCAATGCACCTAACCAGCACGTCTTTCGGACTGTGGGAGGAAACCGGAGCACCCGAAGGAAACCCACGCAGACACGGGGAGAATGTGCAGATTCCACACAGACAGTGACCCAAGCCGGGAACTCAACCCGGGTTTCCGATGCTGTGAGGCAGCCGTGCTAACCACTGTGCCACCGTGCCATCCGGGACTTTAACGAAATACCAAGATAACTCCACAAGATTTTTGGCGGGAACTTTCAGCTCTGTCATGGAAATGATTTTTAATCAGTTGTTCACAAAATTCTAATCACTTCCTTTTGTTCTAATTCTGTCAGGGCGAGTGTGCAAATTTTATCTGCCTTATTGAGCCTTGGAACCGAACACACCTGTACGTCTGTGGGAGTGGAGCTTATCATCCTGTCTGCACGTATGTGAACAGAGGCCGCAAGGCAGAGGTAAGCAGTTACTGACAAGGGGCCAGATGTCCCCTCACTGCCTGGGAGTGATTCCTTTACACAGGGATTATTAAACAGATTCAAAGATCCAATTAGCTTGCCTTCCGCCAACCTGATAATTGCACAATACGATGGTAATGGGAATGTTGAATACTTATAACAAACCAAATCAGTTCGCCTACAACAGGCCCAGATATGGTCAGGGATTGACTCTTGGTGACTGGTGCGGGGGGTGGGGGGGGAGGCACCCCTACCACCATGGGGGAGGCCCGGCACAATTTAAGTGCCCTCAATCACTTAAATGGCCAGTGCTAATGCCTGGGATTTAGGATCTTGGGGCAATGATTCTGTTATGCATGTTGGGACATGTCCCTTTAAGAGAACAGGTCAGGTGACCTGGGACTTCGGCTCCCACCCACAGCATTTCCTTTCCATTTATGTAATCGTCCCTTGCTGGGTGCTTCTTTTTCTGCTCAGGTGAAGCAGTTTGTATTTCTCAGCCGGGATCTTTCGATTTGCCCAGTTCCCAAATATATTCAAATCCCCGATCCTCGGCGTCCATTCAGTGGACTCACAGTGCACCCACTGTAAAATAGTTCCACTGATTCCTGCTTGTTTGCCCCATGTCGAGTCAGATTCTCCCGCTTTGGGACTAAGTGCCCACGCCGGCAGGAAAACGGGAATGTTTCCCACTGGCAGTGGTCGTTCAGGTGGGATTCACTGCGTGAATACATTGGGGCTGAGTGCAGAGTTGTGCAGAATGGAAACCCCATCCATCTACCACCACCACCCCCCACACACACACACGCACACACGCACACGATATTCAAATTAGCGGGTTTGTATAATTATCAGGATGGGAGCAAAGGGCAGGAAAACTGGCCAGTGAAAATTGGCCCCTGACAGATTGAATGACAGAACAGCCTGTACAGGAACAGGTCCATCTTGGACAACAATGGATGCCACTTCAGGACAACCTGCACAGCACGAGGCTGGAATGAGCCATCAACCTTTACCCAGCTTGCACTGCACTTCTGCAAGTGTTGACAGACCTGCACCTGAATGTTTTTTCTCTATTTGCTCATGGGATGTGGGTAACAATGGCTGAGCCAGCATTTATTGCCCATCCCTAATTGCCCTTAACATCCATTAAAATGTCCTTGAACTGAGTGTATTTCCAAAGCATTTTCTTTAAGAGTCAACCACATTGCTGTGGCTCTGGAGTCTCATGTAGGCCAGACCAGGTAGGGGCAGCAGATTTCCTTCCCTAAAGGACATTAGTGAACCAGATGGGTTTTTAACCATCTGACAATTGACAATGGTTTCATGGTCATCATTAGACTTTTAATTCCAGACTTTTTTTATTGAATTCAAATTTCACCATCTGTCGTGGCGAGATTCGAACTTGGGTCCTCAGAACATTACCCTGGGTCTCTGGATTACTAGTCTAGTGACAATACCACTATGCTACTGCCTGTAAAACACCAGTGAGGAGTGGTTCTTTACCCAGTGTATATAATAGATGTGCCAAGAGTCAACAGAGAAAAGCACGGGGGCTCTCCTGCACCAGGCTAGAGTGAATTTCGAGCTTAAACCAATTTTCACATCCACCCCACAGCTGCCCAGAGAGGTGTAAATCGATGCTTTTTATGGGCTGTGTGTTTTTTTTAATCCTCCTATCTTTTGCTGCACTCTCATTTGACATCTCACAGGTGATTTTAGAGTAAACCCAGGTTAGTCCCACTGTTATCAACCTTTCATCCAGCATTTCATGAAAGTCATCTACTAACCAAAATAAGTTCCTCTACACTTGTCACTGATATATCTGGCAATCCTACAGCATGATGTGGAGATGCCGGCGTTGGACTGAATCCTACATCACTCGGTGTTTCGACAGGCTTGTGTTTTGTGTAATTGTTACTCTTCGGACTGCGCTAACTGCTTAAACACTCTCACCTTGCTGAATATAGCCAGCACCTTGTCTACAATGGCAGGCGGTAGCACACTGGACTGTCTCTTTAACAAGTTGCAAGATTGGCTTTTCATAGAATCATAGAATCCCTACAGTGCAGAAGGAGGCCATTCGGCCCATCGAGTCTGCACTGACCACAATCCCACCCAGGCCCTACCCCCATAACCCCACATATTTGCCCTGCTAATCCCCCGACATGAGGGTCGATTTATCATGGCCAATCAACCTAACCCGCACATCTTTGGAGCGTGGGAGGAAACCAGAGCACCCGGAGGAAACCCGCGCAGACACCGGGAGAACGTGCAAACTCCACACAGACAGTGACCCAAGGCCGGAAATGAACCCAGGTCCCTGGCGCTGTGAGGCAGCAGTGCTAACCACTGTACCACCGTGCCGCCCCAATTTTTTTAATTCATTCGCGTGACATGGGCATCGCTGGCTGGCCAGCATTTATTGTCCATCTCTAGTTTCCCTTACTGAATGACTTACGAGGCCATTTCAGAGGGCAGTTGAGAATCAACACATTGCTCTGGGTCTGGAGTCACATATAGGTCAGCCCAGGTAAGGACAGCAGGTTTCCTTCCCTAAAGGACATTATTGAACCAGATGGGTTTTTCCAACAATCGACAATGGTTTCATGGTCATCGGTAGATTCTTAATTCCAGATTTTTTGAATTGAACTTAAAATCCACCATCTGCCGAGGCGGGATTTGAACTCGGGTCCCCAAAACATTAGCTGAGTTTCTGGATTAATAGTCTAGCTATAATACCACTAGGCCATCGCCTAACTATCTGTGCCAGCTGAGACGTTGCACTCTTGCCAAGTCCTTACCCGAGAAGGAATATGGTGATTATGCTGTCGTCCAGATGTTGCTCTTTAACCGTGGAGACTAATGTGAATCTTTGGAGGACACTTCGAAAGGTCACTTGAAGGGGAATGGAAATCCTGCTTCTCCCGATGGTGCCTCTGCGGTTAGTGGGAGAAGGGAAGCATTTCCTTTCGTGGGTGACGGTTGGGAATTGCCATCAAGGATTTTTTTCTCCCTCGAATGTTTGACAACTTTTGAAACTGGATAGCTAGAAACAATACGTGGGATGTCAGGAGTGTGGTGAGGGTTATCCTTGGGGAATCTGGGCCCAGGTGGGCCTGCTTATATCTGACAAGCTGTCTCATTGCTAATTCAAGTGCACCACTGTCTCCGAGAGGAGCACTGCCCGGGGGTGGGGGAGAAAGGAATCATTGATAACGAATAAGTGTTGGAGAAAACCTCAAGAACATCAGCAAGCCAATACCTTCCCCCGTCACCCTTCACCCTTTTTAGGCTGCACATTATGCTCATGTCAGTGAGAGTGAACTGTTACCCCCGTCATCAGAACTTAAACAGATACATTCGTGTCAAGTGAACACAGATAGGGGGTGAGATTCTCCGGCCTCCCAGTGGGATTCTCTGGTCCCGCCGCTTGTCAATGGGAATTCCCATTGACATCACCCCATGCCGGCGGGTAACCTGCGGGCAGGGGTAAGCTGCTGGTGGATCAGGCGAATCCCGCTGGCATGAATGGCTGGAGGATTCCGGCCACGGTCGTTACACCTCGATGAAACCATCAGAGAAAGAGCATTACTTTTATACACCACAAGCCTACATTAACTCTACAGGAAACACAATTTCAGTCCTTCCACTGCAACTAAAACATTCAGGAGCACAAACCCATTCCTCATCTTCCTACTGAGCCACAGACGAACCCAGATCCAATCACAACAACCGTACTAAATTCAGGGAATTCAGATAAAGTGTCACTCCTTTCTTAAACCAGTAAAGAGGGCATTTACCTTCCCCTGCATCCCTGTTGGATTATGTCAGTGATCCCTGACAATCGGCAATCTTTTTAAACCCACTGCAATCACACACTAATTGGGGATATGGAATACGCTCCTTTGGTAAGCTCTAGGATTCTACCACGTCCATTCAGAAAAGTGTCGATGTTAGTTGGACACTCATTTTGGCAGGTTTGGTGGGCTGAAAGGCCTGTTCCTACACTGTACTGTTCTTTGTATAGGATCTGAAAGAGGGGTGGGGAGGGGAGGGGTGGGGTGGGGGGTGGGGGAAGACCTTTATCCTGCAAACGCATGCTGGATTCCAGAAAGACCTAGTCCCTCAAACGGAATAACTGCGGGCAATCCTTTACAGTTTTGGGAAGAGTTTTTGCTCGTGCATCATCAGATCAGGGTACTAATGTCTCTTCTCTGATGTCACTCCCTGGAGGCAAATATCCTCTGATGTCAAATAGTGGCCAATATACTAACTTCTTTTTCCTCGGACTGCAGTGTAGAGTTAAAGTGATTGATAGCATTGTGTTTGGGAGTGTTTATTGAAAGCACATTGGAAATTGTACGAGGGGAGTGTGTGATAAATGGATGTTTTGCATGTTCTCTATTAGTGATGGAGCAAAGAACAGCATATGTTGTCCCATTTTATGAGGACTAGGCTGTACAGAGGGCATTTTTTAGTGGATTTCTCTGTTAATGAGCCATGCATACTCAAGGCAGTAGACTACCAACTGGTGGTGTGCTTGGAGGTGCATCATTGAAAGACTGTGTTACTTTAATAAAATATCAGGGCGGGTTTTACAATTTAGTGTCTCCCCAGAGCGAGGGTTCACATAAAGGGCGCACGTATATCGGGAATCCGGTTGCAGATGTCAGCATGCCCCATTCACTGCCTCCATCATTCTCCGTCCAATTAATGGATAGAAAATTGTGCAGGCATCAAATCAGCTGCACTGACCCGTACGCTGAAGTTTCCGACATGTGCTCCTGCTGTGTGAATGTCTGCTTCCGGAGCACTAAATCTTAAAGTTTATTGAGGAATAAGCATGTTTTTAAATGGACATTTGTACAATGTTTTCTGTTTTACGTGGCACCCATAAGCAGTGTGCCATGAGGCACATTTTAGAGTTATACAAGAACAATTATTAAGAGATGTATTCCACAGTCTCTCTATAAACGGGAGACAGTTACCAATTTCTGCTATCTTATACTTTTGCCGTGAGTGTTTAACAAGTTGTTTATTTCTCCCCCACCTCCCCCCCTTCTTTTCTCTCTCTCTCTTCTCTCCCTTTCTTTTTTTACATCTTCCTCTCTCTCTCTATTTGTCTCACTTTCTCAGGACTACATCTTCCATCTGGAACCAGGAAAAGTTGAATCAGGCAAGGGCAAGTGTTCCTATGACCCCAAGCTTGACAGTGTGTCATCATTAATTAGTGAGTGTTTCACTACTCTTCCTCGGCACTGTTAGTTTTATTGACAGGTCCAGAACAGCAAAGGAAGGGGAGATGGGGGGAGGTGGGTGGGGTGGAGTTGAAGAGTTGCGGGGGAGGGAGGGGGCGGTGGGGGAAGCTAGTGGGAGGTGGGTGGGTGGCCTTGCATGTTATCCTGCTGTCAATGACTGGTCCCACTGGAATAGTTAACTTTCAACACCAGTCATTGTCAGTGGACGGATTGAAGGCAATCAGACTGGTCTGTCAGTGGCAAACAATGTTGTTGTGATTGTTTGCGTGTGCTTGAGCGATTCTGGGTGCACTAATTCAGCCAACATCATTGTCCGTGATTAAGGTCCCTTCGCCAATGAACACCTGGAATGCAGACTGGAATTTGCATTGAAGGAAGATTGTCTTTCCAGATGTGTGCCCGGACTCGTGTTTTGAATTCCTTTCAATTGTCTCCCCGCCCCTCCTGTACTGCCACTTCCCTCCCTCACGCCGTCAAAGAACTCCTCCTGTGTAAAATGTGCAGGGGAAAAAAAATAGAATTTGCTCCTCATCTCCTGCGGAGGGTTGAATGATGGAGGGCACTTTCGAGGGTTCTTACTGTCTTCCACAGTCTCACCCCAAAGTGGCCATGTCTCTGCACCGGCCTGAACATTTAGCACGTCATTCAACCATGAGGCCTAGCCCGACCGTATCCTCCCTCCACTCCCATATCGGCAGCCAGATTCCAGAAAGGGTCACCGGAGAACATTCAGGAGCAGTGATCTTTGCTGATTTTCTTCCTCTCCGCCCCCTGATTTCCTCAGCTATGGGGCGCGGGAGCCAGTTGTTGCAGCCACAACTGAGGCCTGTTACGTCAGAACAGACTGGGGGCCAGAATTTCCGGCCACGCTCGCCCCAAAACTGGAAAATCCCGCCCGAGGTCAACAGATCTTTGCATGGTCCGGCCCCTACCCCGCCCGCTACGATTCCCGTGGCAGCGGGCGGGACGGGAAAATTCCGCCCTGGGAATCGCATCGAACCTTTTGCCTTGCTCATGCCCAGAGCTGAGTTGAACGTGTGTGTGTGTGTGTGTGTGTGTGTGTGGGGAGGGGGTGGCGGGGGGGGGGGGGGGGGGGGGGGGGGTGCGGTGGGGGCGGGGGGGAGGGAGTGTGGGGTACACTGATCCACCAGGTCGCATTCTGTGTAGCTTTCTCAAGGCTGACTCATTGACCTCCAAACAATTCCAAGCATGGGCATCATTGCATGTTCCCTTCCAAGATTGGGTCCTCGGTTTCAACTGGGCAGCCTGATCGTTCTCCTGTTGTGTTTAGGAATTCTGTGAAGGATTGAGCTTTTCCCATTCCCTGATACGTCCTTAACTTCGTAAAAAAAAAACAGAAAATGCATAGCAGCCTTATCGTGTCTGAATGGAGAAGGGAATATTTAATATTTCACACGCTTAGACCACTTGTCAAGATTCTCAATGAAGGCATCCGCACTCAGAAATATTTACCTGTCATTCCAAATGTTGACTGACTTGCTGCTTACTGCAGTTTCTAAAAAATATTTTTCTGTAAACTGGGCATATTGGCATGCTCTAACTTTGATTTGGCCACTCAGATGTGGGCCAGTTGGAGATATATATGGTTGGGAACTGTCCCACTTCTGCACATCCTGCAGGATACCGGTGAACCATTCCATATTTCAGCTCTGGGAAAGGCCATCTCTTTACCATCCTTTCATTGAATCATAGAATCCCTACAGTGTAGAAGGAGGCCATTTGGCCCATCGAGTCTGCACCGACCACAATCCCACCCAGACCCTGCTGGTCCCCCTGACGCTAGGGTCAATTTTACATCCAGCCAACCTGCACATCTTTGGACTGTGGGATGAAACTGGAGCATCCGGAGGAAACCCACGCCAACACGGGGAGAACGTGCAAACTCCACACAGATAGTGACCCAAGCTGGGAATCGAACCAGGTCTCTGGCGTTGTGAAGCAGCAGTGCTAACCACTGTGCCACCGTGCCGCCCCAATTAATGGAAGGTGACAGGTAGTTATGTCCTCGTCTACACATTTGCAGCCTGAAGCAACCTGGCCCAGACTAACCCGATTCTTGCCACTCTGAGTCAGTGCAAAGCCAAGACCCTGATCCGCAACAGCCCAATATGGATTCAAACCAGAATGCCAGAGGTGAACAGGGTGGCATGGTAGTTAGCACTGCTGCCTCACAGTGCCGTGGACCTGGGTTCAATTCCAGGCGTGGGTCGCTGTCTGTCTAGAGTTTGCACATTCTCCCTGTGCCTGCATGGGTTTCCTCCAGGTGCTCTGGTTTCCTCCCACAATCCAAAGATGTGCAGGTTAGGTGGATTGGCCACGCTAAATTGCCCCTTAATGTCAGGGGGACTAGCTAGAGTAAATGCATGAGGTTATGGGGATAGAGTCTGGGCGGGATTGTGGTCGGTGCAGACTCGATGGGCCGAATGGCCTCCTTCTGAATTGTAGGATTCTATGATCCAACACAGGGTGTGACATCTCACTTAATCACCCAATCCCCTGTGTTCCTGCTAAGCAAGTATGTCAAACTCATTGTGAAATAATAATATAATGCTAACACGTTCCCAGACTGCAGTTTTGTTAACTCCATTGGACACAAACAGAGGAACGAACAGTTCCTGCGAACCAACAGTGAGGGGCGAGAGACTATTCATTCTTACAGTTAATGCGCATTTAATAAGGAGGTTGCTTTAGGCTTGTTATAATTGAATCCATAGCCACTTGGTCTCCATTTGAATATTATTCTCGTATGCCAGCTGTCGAGGTTAGTTCACGGCATTAGATCGATTTAATTCCCCTCCGCCCTGCTCTTTCTCAGTCAGACGTTCTTTTTACCTCTTGACAGACGGTGAACTCTATGCGGGCGTTTACATTGACTTCATGGGAACGGACGCCGCCATCTTTCGCACCATGGGCAAGCAAACCGCCATGAGGACCGACCAGTACAATTCCCGTTGGCTGAACGGTGAGTGAGCGCGACGATCGATTGCGGTTTCTGGGATACCAGAATTACACCAAATGGAAAGGGGTGTCGGGGGAGGAGGGCATGTGTAGGGGGCCCAGATTACAGCCCAGCCTTTGAGCTCCTCTCCAAGTACAGCCTTGTAACTTTGCGTTTGACATTGCGGTTCCCTCACAAATCTATCATCACTGAGGTTCAGGCAAGGATCAAAAGACTGGACAAAATATCAGGACAACAAGGCAGGGAAAAATTCAAGAAGTTGTGAAAGGAATGGAGGACTGGCTTGAAGGTGGCTCTGCTTGTCATATGCTATAGCCTGACAAAAGCAACGTCTTTCCTGAGGCCCAATCTGTCATGATATTGGATTTTCATCCTTGATGCGGGAGTCAAGAAAATTCCCGACTTCAACCATCCTCCTCAGGAGAAAACATACAAACGTGGGATGTTGATAGCCAGCTGGGGGGTGAGGGTGGGGGCGGTGGCGGTGGAGGGGCAGATGCAGGCTGGAAACAGGCCAGCCAAGCCGGGAACAAGAATACAGGCAGCTGTTTCAATAAGCTTAATGGATGTCTGGGCTCTCAGCCAAGCCTCATTATGTATGCTCGGCTGAGAGCCCAGAGAGCCATTAGAGTACTGCAACACCTAGTTCTGGAGGTGAGGAAACATTGGGTGACAGCTCAGGCTCTCCGATCTCTGTTGTCAATTTCATAATGTTAGTTCACACAAGTTAAGTGCTTTCGAGGGTTTGTGGTTTTTGTTGACACTTTAAAGGGTCTGGATGATTGACATTTTGATTTAGATTGTCGTGAAATTATATTTTTTCAACATAGGAGAATGTTATGAATGAGTTAATATTTTTAAAGCTTGTCTTACCAATTTCATTCTTCCATATAGGGTTCATTGTTTCTAGGCAGTGTGTAGTCAGACAATGGGCTTGGAACTGCCACAGCTTGGCAGAGGTGGCATGAGTTACCATTGGGGTGGATGGAGGGGCAGAGCTTGGCATAGGGGGCATGAGGAGAATCATTTGAATGTACCTTATAAGAGGTCCCCTCATGCAGACCAGGGTTCATGGTTCCTCTGAAGGGCCATGAACTATCATTCTTCAAAAACCTGGCCCGACCCCTCGAGAATCGCAGAGGAGAAGCAGATGCCTATCTCAGCAATGGAGCTGGCCAGGTCCGGGAGTGCCAGGTGCAAGCTCTTCACAGGAACCAGCCCACACCCTGTCCGAAAATCAACCAGCCCGGGAATGGGGACCGGAATCCCGGAATTGGGACCCACCCACTATTTTTAAAGGATTCCCGAGTCACCCCGACTGGGTGAAAATGAAGGCTGTGGCCTCACTTTGTTCAGCAGGCCAAGGGGTTAAGCACTGCGTAACCGTGGAAGAGCTTTCTAATCCAGCTGGGCAAGGGTTACTATACACTGATGTGGTATCCCTGTTTCCTCAGGTGGGAATTGAGTTACTCATTCCACAACGATGCCCTGGGCCCTCTGTCCCTTTTCCCTGGCAGCCTGGCATTCACTCATCCGTTATTTCTGACAGTGGCTTTACCCCATTGTGTGATCGGTGACTCACTGGGTTGCAATCCTGCTGTTCCACCAGGATGTGACTGCGGATGGGCTGAGGAAATGCGGCTGTATGCAGTCTCCCACCTGCAGGCGAAGCTCATATCCCAAGCGGTATGTGGTACGGTGACAAGATGTGACAGGCACACAGCCTCACATCTTTCACCGCGTCAGCCACAATAAATGCTAACGGGAGCAGGGCAGCTGGATGGAGGAATTTATTTCTTAGCTTGCCTTGTTGAGATAGCTCTGAACACAGGATTATCATCCCCGGGAATGTTGAAAGGACGCAGCAGCCCCTCTCTCCCTATTTTCTTTGTAAATTAACTGTTGACGTCTCCACCGCAGTAAGGCTGAATGATGTTATTAGCCTGTTGGAGGGAGGAAGTATTTTTCCCGACTCTGGGGCTGTGAAGGGGTGTTAACGCTGCCACTTAGCCTGTGCAGGGTATGATTACAGTGCCTCTCTCTGAGGGAAACAGAAGCCCACCTTCCACCAGCTCTCGTGTTTGTGTGTAGAATGAACCGGAGAGTGTCAGCTTCAGCAGAGACAAAGGGAAGACTGCAAATGCTTAAAATTCAAAACTGCAGAAAATGCAGAGCAGGTTAACCAGTATCCGAACACGGACAAAGCATTTTAAAAAATCAAAATTGCCAATATTGAATATCGCACTTAAATACTCCAGGTCGATTACAGCTAAAGGAAAATAAAGGGTAATTTATATGATTGTAATTCAGTTGTCAGTACATCAGAACGCAAAACACAGGCCGGAATTTTACCGGCACGCCCGCCCGAGGCTCGTAAGATTGTGTCCAAGGGCAACGAAGAATGCCGTTCTGTGAAGCGAGCCTCGCCCGCCACGGTTTCAAGGCGAGCGTGCCGGCAAAATCAGGGCCACAGTCTTTCAAACACATGGACACATTTTGTTATGTTCAACTAAAACCTGCTGTTGGTGCTGGAACAGCAAGTTTGCCATAATCATTTTTTTCTCCCGACTGTTTGTTAAGCAACCTCTGAATCACAGAACTGTTACTGCACCGAAAGAGGCCTTTCGGCCCATCGTGTCTGCACTGACTCTCCCATCGAATATCGTGACTTAGTGCCTTCTCCTCCTGCCTTTTCCCCGCATCCCTGCACATTGTTTCTATTCAAGTAATCAGCTGATGCCCTCGTGAATGCCTCGATTGAAGCTGCCTCCAGTTCACTCCCAGGCAACGCATTCCAGACCCCAACAACGCGCTGTGTGAGAAGATTTTTCTCACATCACGTTTGCTTCTTTTAAAATTCACCTTAAATCCGTGCCCTTCTGTTCTTGACCCTATTATGAGCGGGAACAGTTTCTCCCTCTCTACTCTGTCCAATCCCCTCATGATTTTGAACATCTCTATCGAATCTCCCCTTATCCTTCTTCTCTCCAAGGAGAACAATCCCAACCTCTCCAATCTGTCCTCGTAACTGAAGCTTCTCATCCCTGGAACCATTCTTGTAAACCTCTTCTGCGCTCTCTCCACTGCGTTCACATCCTTCCTGTAGTGTGTCGCCCAGAATGGTGCACAATATTCCAGCTGAAGTCTAACTAGTGTCTTGTATAAATTCAGCATCACCTCCTTGTTCTTGTACTCTATGCCCCTGTTAATAAACCCCAGAATGCTTGTTTATTAAGATCAGGGAATTCAGAAAGGGGCAACTTCTCTCATTCAGAGAAGACTCATGAGACAAAGGGACCAGTGAGTGAATGAACGGCTGGAGCATGTCTGGAGTACAGGAACTGCTGCAATGTAGAAATGAGCGAGCAAGAGGAATTCTTGATTGGGATTTTTCAGCCTTTCCTACCGGTGGCATCTTCCAGTCTTGCTGATGGAGTTCCCACCCCCCGCACCCCGCCCCCCCCACCAAACCCCACCACCCCCCACACACCGCTGTGCACTTTACACAGCAGCACAGGGTATGTGGCATGGAAACAACATCAGCAGGTCTGGAAGACCCCACCACTGGCCAATGGCGAGCTGCCTCCCCCACTGGAAAATATGCCACGGTGGGGTGCTGGAAAATCCCTCCCTGTGTGTAATATATTGGTGGTAATATTTCCCTTGAATTGTAAACCAGCAGAGCATTTGCCGATTCTTCTGGAATAATGGATATGAACAGGTTTCATAAGTGGCCAGGATGCCAATTGGCCTGCTTATTGCCCATAGTGGGAGCACGGTGGCACAGTGGTTAGCACTGCTGCCTCACAGCGCCAGGGACCCAGGTTCAATTCCCGGCTTGGGTCACTGTCTGTGTGGAGTTTGCACGTTCTCCCCGTGTTTGCATGGGTTTACTCCCATAGTCTAAAGATGTGCTGGTTAGGTGCATTGACCCGAACAGATGCCGGAGTGTGGCGACTAGGGGAATTTCACAGTAACTTCATTGCAGTGTTAATGTAAGCCTTACTTGTGACCAACAAATAAACTTTAACTTAATATTAAACCATGACAGCAGGGTGCGGGGGATAGCGGCACAAACTGGTAAAAGGCAAGTTCGGGACTAATATCAGAAAGCTCAACGTGTGAAAAATAAAGAATCTTTTGGGTGGGACAGTGGAGGAACCATTTAGTATTATTCATTAGGTGCTGATATAGAATTTAGTATGATTCATTAGGTGCTGTGATAGTGGGATGTGGGTTTCTACACAGGGATGGGCCAATCATCCTTCCTCATGAGTACTTTGCTTTGTGACGTTTGTGAGACCCTGGAGTTAGTTTTAACCTAAGCTTTACCACAGCAGCACAGTGGCACAGTAGTTAGCACTGCTGCCTCACAGCGCCCGGGTTCAATTCCTGGCTTGGGTCACTGGCTGTGTGGTGTTTGCATGTTCTCCCCGTGTCTGCGTGGGTTTCCTCCGGGTGCTCCAGTTTCCTCCCAGTCTGAAAGACGTGCTGGTTAGGTGCATTGACCCGAACAGGCACCGGAGTGTGGCTCCCAGGGGGTTTTCACAGTAACTTCATTGCAGTGTTAATGTAAGCCTTACTTGTGACTAATAAATAAACTTTTACTTTATTTTAAAAGCTGCCTGGAGGAAAATCTGACTGGCTAGTTTTACACGTCACCCCATTTTACTTTCCAGTGTCAGTTTGCCATTGACTTGTTGTTGTTAAAATGATCCCCAGTCTTAGTTGCAGGAGCTTTTGCTTCCAATATAGAAACATCGAAAATAGAATCAGGGGAGGCCATTCGGCCCTTTGCGCCTGCTCTGCTACTCATTATGATCATGGCTGATTATCCAACCTGATCCCACCTTCCCCCCATATCATTTGACCCCCTTTGCCCCAAGCGTTATGTCTAACTCCTTCTTGAAAACTGGGCCTCAATTACTTTCTCTGGTAGAGAATTCCACAGGTGTACAACTCTCTGGGTGAAGAAATTTCTCCTCATCTCAGTCCTGAAAGGTTTACCCTGTATCCTCAGATTATCACCCCTGGTTCTGGACTCCCCCGTGATCAGGAACATCCTTCCTCCATCTACCCTGTCTAATCCTGTTAGAATTTTATAGGTTTCTATGAGATCCCCCCTCGTTCTTCTAAACTCCAGCGAATATAATCCTAACCAACTCAATCTCTCCTCATACGTCAGTGTCGCCATCCCAGGAATCGGTCTGGGAATCCTTCACTGCACTCTTTCCGTAGCAACAACATCTATCGTCAGCTAAGAAAACCAAAACTGAACAGTTGCTGTGCTGTGTGATAACAATGTGATTTCACTCCCAAGCCTGGATAAGGAGGCAGTCGCTGACATTTTCCCCTCATTATGTTCTACAAGCCATTGCCCGCTCGCAGTAAACTGTCCCATTCCCCCCCTCGTACCTTGGCCCACTCTGGTCCTGTTTAGTTGCAGCATCGGAGTGGTGTCCAACAGCTGGGCTCAGCTGGCATGATATCCCCATCCTCCAGCAGCTGTGTAAATAGACACAGCTCTAGGGTTACTGGTGTCAGTTTAAAGCCATACTCATGTCGACGTGACTGAGTTATACGTTGTTAGCAGTTAAAAGCCAAAATATTTCAAGTATTTAAGCAGTCCCCGTGATACAACAAAAATACATCTTATCAAATGGGCTGGTCTATCATTTATCTGCTCTTTGCTTAACTCTTGAAGGTTAGCACTGCTGCCTCACAGCGCCAGGGACCCAGGTTCGATTCCCAGCCTTGGGTGACTGTCTGTGTGGAGTTTCCTCATTCTCCCCGTGTCTGCATGGGTTTCCTCCGGGTGCTCCGGTTTCCTCCCACAGTCCAAAAGATGTGGAGGTTAGAATCATAGAATCCCTACAGTGCAGAAGGAGGCCATTCGGCCACAATCCCACCTCGACCCTATCCCCATAACCCTACTTATTTACCCTACTAACCCTCTGACACTAAGGGGCAATTTTAGCATGGCCAATCAACCTAACCCGCACATCTTTGGACTGTGGGAAGAAACTAGAGCACCTGGAGGAAACCCATGCAGACACGGGGAGAACGTGCAAACTCCACACAGACAGTGACCCAAGCGGGAATCGAACCCAGATCACTGGCGCTGTGAGGCAGCAGTGCTAACCACTGTGTCACCGCTAGGCCCCTCAGTGTCAGGGGGCATTAGCAGGGTAAATATGTGGGGTTACGGGGATAGGGCCTGGGTGGGATTGTTGTCGGTGCAGGCTGGATGGGCCGAATGGCCTCCTCCTGTACTGCAGGGATTCTATGATTATTACCACTGAGGAAAAAAATCTCCCTCGAGGTGATAACCTGTTGCTCCTGTGGCTATGTGTAGTGACATTTTGGAACAAGGTTTATGAATATTTCCTCTGATCCAATGCCTGCCACAACAGAAGATATTCCTGCTTCTCTTCATCCCCGCCTCCCAGCAGCAAACAATTCATGGGCACAGATTGTTCTAGAAATGTGAAAAAAATATGACACCATCCTTTTCTTTGCAAGTTTGGCTTTCTACTGCTCTGATCTTTGCCAGCTGTCATCGGCTTACAAGAGCAAAGCAGATCCGTGTGCTGTAAAGTCACACAGAGGATACACGCAGCCGACAGAGAAGGAAAAGTAGAGAGCCGATTCGAGCTGATCCTCCCTCCCTCCCATCGACCTGGGCACTAGGTCCGTCCTCAGGTGGGGGACTCAGGGTCCACTGACAGGGCTCCCTCCTGTAACGCTTTGTACCTGTAACTGTGACTGTACGCAGGGGACTGTGCACAAAAGAAGCATAATTGTAGCATTATCTGCCGTAGCATTTTTTTTTCCCCGCTGCCTTCTTTGTTCCCACAGCAGAGGCTAATTATCTGTTCAGTTTCAACCAGATTGCCTGGCAATACCTCATGATGCAGGGCAGACAGATTAATGAGGAGTGAGCGACATTCCCTGTCAGGTGCATCAAGCAGAAAACAATTTCTCTTGCCTTCTCCACCCGCCCCATTTACCTTTCTCTCTCATTTCCTCTGCCCTGCCATTTTTACCTGTCTCCAACCCTCTCTCTTTGTCTCTCCGTTTCTTCTAGTTCTGCCCTCTCCCTGCCTGTCCGCTCCTCCCTCTATTTCCCTGACTTTTTACCCTTCCGACTCCATAGGTGGGATTTTATGGCCCCGCTCGAACGAGACTGGAAATTCCCACCCGAGTTCAACGGACATTTCCATTGTCCGCCCCTCGCCCGCTCCGATTCCGTGGCAGGCGGGGTGGGAGAATTCCGACGCATATGTCTTTTGTTACCCCCCTGGATCCCATTACTCTATAAATCTCTTATCTATCTCCTTCTCCCTTGGTTTATCCTTTGTTCTCCTCCCTCTTGTCTCTCTCCATCCTCCTGTTTTACCCTATGTATTTCTGCATATTTAAAAGATCAGATTTGTCCATTAAATAAAAGGGGGAATGAAGGGCACCACCAAATAATTTGATGCCATGAGACCTATGAACTAACCAGTTAACATTGCTGCCTCACAGCGCCAGGGACCCGGGTCCGATTCCAGCCTCGGGGCACTGTCTGTGTGGAGTCTGCACGTTCTCCCTGTGTCTGCGTGGGTTTCCGCCCACAGTCCAAAGATGTGCGGGTTAGGTGGATTGGCCATGCTAAATTGCCCCTTAGTGTCTGGGGGATTAGCAGGGTAAATATGTGGGGTTACAGGGATAGGGCCTGGGTGGGATTGTTGTCGGTGCAGACTCTATGGGCCAAATGGCCTCTTTCTGCACTGTAGGATTTTATTCTATTCGAACCAGACTAGATTTTTTCAACCTATTAATCTTCTTTTCTCAGCATCTTTCTCCCCTTGCTTCCTGAAACCATTGGCTCTTTGGTGGAGACAGTTCAACAGATGTCTTTGGCACCTATTGGTGATTATTATTCACACATGAGCAGTGACAGAGTACTGGCAGGTTATTCAACTCCAGGAGTTTCACTACCAAATCAAATCCTGAACCATGCATGCATTTCCAGCAGGGGTCACCAGAGAGCAAACTCCAGGTACGGTAGCGTAGTGGTTTATCATTGGGATACCAATCTAGAGACCTGGACGAATGACTCAGAAACGTGAGATCAAATCCTACATCAGCAGCTGGGAAATTTAGATTCAATTGAACATCCAGTATCATTCATAGAATCCCTACAGTGCAGAAGCAGGTGATTTGGCCCATTGAGTATGTACCAACTCTCCGACAAAGCATCTTACCCAGACTCTATCCCATAAATCACACATATTTACCCCACCAATCTCCCAACCTACACATCCTGGGACACTAAGGGGCAATTTAGCATGGCCAATCCACCTCACCTGCACATGTTTGGAGTGTGGGAGGAAACCGGAGCACCCGGAGGAAACCCACGCAGACACGGGGAGAACGTGCAGACTCTGCACAGACGGTCACCCAAGGCTAGAATTGAACCTGGATCCCTGGTCCTGTGAGGCAGCAGTGCTAACCACTGTGCCACCGTGCTGCCCATAATGGTGACCATGAGACTACTGGATTGACATAAAAACCCATTGGGTGGAATTTTTCTGTCCTGCCCGCCGTGGGAATCGTGTCGGGTGGGACAGAAAGTTCAGCGGACCACGTAAAGGTCCGTTGATCTCAGGTGGGAATTTCTAGTCTTGGGATGCACGTGGCCAGAAAATTCCACCTACTGGGTTCATTAATGACCTTTAGGGAAAGAAATCTGCTGTCCTTACCAGATCTGGCCTACTTGTATCTCCAGACTCACAGTAATGTGGTTGACTCTTAACTACCCTCTGAAATAGCTTAGCAATTATGCATGGGGTGGGGAAGTCTCAAATAGTTTCCAGACCTACGAATTTCTGATGCAAAGGACTTTATTATTTCATGCACGGTCCCTGGATGGCTCTTATTTTGCCTTTACCAATATGGTGGCACACTCCCGGCATCCAATGAGTGTGTGCCCGCCCTGTCCACCATACTGGGTGCCTAGAGACCCATTTTGCACAAGAAATATCCATGGCGCCATTGTATATCTAGGCCAGGATCTCTTGCTACAACACTCACCTCAGTATAGAATGCACTGCCAAGTGATACAATACAATGAGGATCTCATATATTGGATAGCAGGGTAGGGGGTGGGTTAGGAGGAGAAAAACTAAAAAAGAAAGGAATTTCTTGAATAGATCTTCTGCCCCATGGGAGATAAGCTACAGTATTACTGAATATCCCGAAACCTTTCAAAACTACTTGGCCATATGAAGTTCAGAGCCCACGTGTATAATAACTTGGTCTGCTTCCAGATAAACATGCAAGAACTAACTCTCGGTAGTAACTCATGTTCAGTCAGTAACATGTCCAAATTGCTCCATGCGTACTTGATTCCAGTACAATTCTAATCCATCACAATTCCAACAGACCTTTTTACCTTTGAGTCTCATTATGCAAGAGTTTGGGAATAGTCAGAATTAGTACAGGTAAAATAACAATCCTTTAACATTTTATAAATTGATTGTATTTTTAGTTTTCGCGCCGCTTGTCGTTCATCATTCATTTCACATTGGCTTGAGACAAGGGTAGGGTCTGTTCAGCAGGCCTGCACTAACCTGACTTCACAACAACTCCTGGGAGGTGGCTGCAAATAGTGTTCTGAAGCCCCCTTTTATTCAAGCTGTAGTTTAACTCTGAGTCTCCCTGTATTCGGTCTTAAACAGCAGATAGGGTTCACATCGTTGACCCACTGGATACAGCTTCTCCTGTCGCTCGCTATCATAGACTGAGATCTCACTATTCTCATAGAACCGTAGAAACCCAACAGTGCAGAAGGAGGCCATCTGGCCCATCGAGTCTGCGTCGACAACAATCCCACCCCAGACCCTATCCCCACAACCCTACACATTTACCCTGTTAATCCCTCTAACCTACACATCCCGGGACACTAATTTAGCCTGGCCAATCAACCTAATCCACACATCTTTGAATTGTGGGAGGAAACCAGAGCACCCGGAGGAAACCCACGCAGACACGGGGAGAACGTGCAAACTCCCACAGACAGTGACCCAAGCCGGAAATCAAACCCAGGTCCCTGGAGCTGTGGGGCAACAGTGTTAACCACTGTGCCATCGTGATGGACACTCACAAGCTACAGGTTCTGAAGCATAATTCTCAGGTTTTTGTTTTTTGTAGAAACATCGAAGTTCAGAACACAACAGGAGGCCATTCAGCCCATCGTGCCCCTGTTGGGACACTAAGGGGCAATATAGCATGGCCGATCCGGCTAACTTGCGCATCTTTGGACTGTGGGAGGAAACTGGAGCACCCGGAGGGAACCCACACAGACACAGGGAGAAACTCCACACAGTCACCCAAGAGGGAATCGAACCCGGGTCCCTGGCAGTGTGAGGCAGCAGTGCTAACGACTGTGCCACGATGCCACTCCACATGCCATCGTGTGTCTCTTTACATTACGCTGTAGATGGTACTGTTGCCCAGTTCCACATTATGCTATGCCAGATACCCTCCCACTACATTAGTAAAAGATGCAGTTGAAGTAAAAGATCTCGTGGCTACTATTCTGAAGAAGAGCAAGGAATTAAATCCCTGGCATTGTGGCCAATATTGATTCAACAATAAACCAAGTCATCTGGTCATTATCATCTTGCTGTCTGTGGGAGCTACTATGTGCAAATTGGTTGCCATGTGTCCGAAATAACAATAGCGACGATACTTCAAAAGTGCTTCAGAGGCTGTAAGACGCTGGGATTGTCTGGTGCGTGTGAAAAATGCCGTATCAATGCAAGTCTTCTCTTCCCTTGTGCAAGAGTGTTCATTGTGTGCCTCCCTTGTTTCAGACCCAGCGTTCGTCCACGCTCAGTTAATCCCGGACAGCGGCGAGAGAAACGACGACAAACTTTACTTCTTCTTCCGGGAGAAATCCAGCGACAGCGGCAGCTCAGCCATTCACTCGAGGATCGGAAGGATCTGTCTGGTAAGTGTGCGCGATCGGAGACTCCGCGAGATTCTCCCCGTCAGCTGATGTGGAAGCTGCAGTATCGAGCGTTCCGAATCAAAAATGTTAACATCGCTCCTGCTTTCTTATGGGGAGAGTTCTCTCTGATGGGAGGATGAGTAGAAGAGCGAGTTAAAACAATCTCCACATCAAATCTAAAACAGGCAGGGATGCTGAAAGTGGAGGAACTGTCATTGAGACTATTACGCTTCCAGCTCAGCAGCCAGAGTTTAAATTTAGCCCAGCTAGCGGAGCTGAAGTTCTCGATCTAACTGGGGAACTAAAGTGTTACGGTTGGTCAAAACCCAGCCCTTTCACATCTGCGAGCTGTGACCAATCTGAATGTTGAACGGAAAGGGTGGCATGGTTCAGTGGAGCTGTCGGTTTTGAGTAAGTACGTTGGAAGTGTGTTTCACGCTGAAGGAATGCCAAAGCGAGTCAGAGAGACATCCGACCTTCAGTGCAGAAGGGGGATCCCTACAGCCCAGCAAGCCTGCACCAACAACAATCCCATCCAGACCCTATCCCCAAAACCCCACATTCAAGGTAAAGGGGAAAAGGTTCAGTAGAAATGTGCGGGGGAAGTTTTTTTACACAGAGGGTGGTGGGGGCCTGGAATGCGCTGCCAAGTGAGGTGGTTGAGGCAGATACGTTAGTGACATTTAAGACTTATCTGGATAGATACATGAACAGGCGGGGAATAGAGGGATACAGGCAGTTGGTCTAGATAGGACAATGTGTACGGCACAGGATTGGTGGGCAGAAGTGCCTGTACATGTGCTGTACTGTTCATTGTTCTTTGTAACCCCACTGACACAAGGGGAAATTCAGTATGGCCAATCAACCTAACCCGCACATCTTTGGTGTGTGGGAGGAAACTGGAGCACCCGGAGGAAACCCATGCAAACATGAGGAGAACGTGCAAACTCCACACAGACAGTGACCTGAGGCCGGAATTGAACCTGGATCTCTGGCGCTGGGAGGCAGCAATGCTAAACCACTGTGCCACAGTGCTGCCCATGTTTAGGAGGAACAGGTGACTATGGAACAATGGTTTCCAAAAGATTGGAAAAATCACGACTGATTTTTCCTCCCTTCCTGCCTGGGTCTGTTGTAGACCAATTGGTGGAAATTGGTTGCCACAATTAGTCAATAACTCCATTGTCATTTAACACACATCTGAGATGGTAGATGGTCTTCTTTGGTCAATTGCTAAGTCACTCTTTCTCTTGCAGAATGATGATGGTGGTCACTGTTGCCTTGTCAATAAGTGGAGTACTTTCCTGAAAGCTCGACTCATCTGCTCAGTGCCAGGTCCTGATGGAATCGAGACGCACTTTGATGAGCTCCGTAAGTGATTCCAACTACTAATCAATGATTGGGGACGCCATTGGACATTTTACTGTGTTAAAGGCTCTATACAAATGCAGGTTATTGTAGTTGATACTATCTACACTTATTTTAGTGATGGCCATTGGGAGTCGCGGGGTGCAGTAGATTAGAATTCTTAAAGCGACAGTCCCCCACAGCTCCATCACCTTAAAAACATTTGATAAATTTGAAGAAGACAATAACATTAATGTTGGTTTGTTATGGAGTAGCATGGTGGGATCATATATTAGGCATTAAATCGCATGGTGGCACAATGGTTAGCACTGCTGCCTCACAGCGCCAGAGGGCCGGGTTCGATTCCTGCCTTGGGTCACTGTCTGTGCAGAGTCTGCACATTCTCCCTGTGTCTGCGTGGGTTTCATCCGGGTGCTCCAGTTTCCTCCCACAGTCCGCAAGACGTGCTGGTTAGGGTGCATTGGCCATGCTAAATTCTCCCTCAGTGTACCCGAACAGGCGCCAGAGTGTGGCAACTAGGGGATTTTCATGGTAGCTTCATTGCAGTGTTAATGTAAGCCTACTTGTGACACTAATAAATAAACTTTTAGAAATCCTATGTGCTTTTTCATATTGTAAAAATATCTGGGGGTCGGTCGTGAGGGGATGGAATATCCCCGTTTGGTAAAAGCATGAGCCCAATCTTTATAAACAGGTTTATAATTGTCCGACAGAAAGAACATTGAGCTAATCTCCCCATATTAGGCTTTTAATCACAGACAGACCATTGAACTGACATATGGAAAGCGAGGGGAAATCCGAGTAAACACACTGAGTTTAGTGCTGCCCTGATGGGCTTTAACTTGAGAAATTGGCTTGGAATAGCCCGATGCCCTGGGAGAAATCCTATAAATTTCTACGCTTACTGAGCACAGCCTGATCCGCTGCCCAAGGACCCCACAACTTCGTTCCAAAAATGCCCCCGAGGCAGTGGAAATGCGAGTTTCCAAGCAGATCTGATTAAAACGAAAAATGGCTGGCCTTACCCCCAGAAACAGTGCAGCATTTACAGAGGTTCCGCCAGGGGAATCGCTGTGTAATGTGAGGAGATGGAAAGGGAGGAAGGGAAGAGGATGTATAATTCCTCGCAGAAAATCCTTGCTGGGATTGTTCCATCTCCCCCCAAAAAATCTGGAAATCATTACACAGCAAACCAGTGACACAGAACCACCTCCAGCAGTTCTGAGGTCTGTGTGCGCCATTGCATGGTAAGCCTCGTGGTTATGTGCCAGATCGTGGTAAGATTCTAACTATGATGCTATGGTACATGCTGCGGCAGCTGTATGCCAGGGGTCACTTTACCCACTTTACCATAAAATATGTGGGTACACCGCAACAGGATCCACTAAGGTACTGTGTCCAGTTTGTTACTGGTTAAACCATTACTCCATGCCACCTAACTGCTTTAATTACAGCTTACATTGAAAGAGATCTCTGAAAGCATCTTAAAACATTGCGCTTCGATTTTTATGAAATCCAGCACCGATAGAACGCTTAGGTTACACGACAGAATTTATCTTAAAAGGCTGGAAAGCAATGTTCAACAATGGAAGTATTGAGAGCTGTGTGGAGATATGGTACCTTACAGTTCTGGAGTCTATTCACACATTCTCGGGATAGGTCTATGCAGCATGTTCGCCCCTATGTTTCCATGGTTGTGCTTCAAATCTGGATCTAATCACCTGCATCAGGAACCAACAGCACAATGAGTGCTAACTGTTTGACTTGGTTGCCAAATTGATAGATTTAGTTGAGAATAAATGAGAATTGCCAGGAAGTTGGGCTGGTGAGCCAAGCGATGTGACCGGGAGGCACTCCACCAGTTCAAAGCACAAAGCATTCTGCAGGGGTTGTTGGAAAGTGTGGCTCTGCTGTTCCATTTTTATTGGGAGGTAGGCACAAAGGGGATAGTGCATTAACACCTCTAGGCTGTGTTTTTATACCGTGGCTCCTGTGGAATAGCTACCTCAGGCAGCACCAGCAGATACAGCCAGCGAATGGTAAAAAGGCAAAATGAAAGGTTCTGCCCCTGAAGGCTTATAGCGTTCACGGCAAAAAGGATTAATTGACTGGGGAGGCAGTGGTATCGTGGTATTGTCACTGGTAATCCAGTGCTCCAGGGACCCAGGTTCAAATCCCACCATGTCAGATGGTGAAATTTTGAATTCAATAAAAATCTGGAATTGGATGTGACCTTGTCGATTGTCGGAAAAAACCCATCTGGTTCACCAATGTCCTTCAGGGAAGGAAATAGCCTGGCCTACACGTGTCTCCAGATTCCGGATCCACAGCATTCTTAAATACCAGCCACACCCACATCCTATGTCCATCCCATCCAGGCCCACTGTCCTCATAATTGCAACATACAATTACTAATAGGGATTGGCAAATAATTCTCCCGGAAGGTCCAAATCAGGAGATAGATCTCCCTGGGCAACGGGGCCAGTGATGACATCTATCCTAATGCCTGGTGGTCAGAGAAGGTGGAGGGATTGCATCACACAATCGCTTGCGTTGTTCTAACCCATTTGCAACTCCACAGAATTAATGACATCAAAATGGGGAGGGTGGTGGGTGGAGAGGGAATTTTCTGCGGTGGTGAGCGGAAGGTTCAGAGTCACCTCGATCCCCTGCCATGCATCAAAAGATTCTTTTAAACTCTGTTAATAAATTCGAGGGCAAGCCCTTTCAGAAGAGTTGATGATTTATCAGCAACTAAAACACAGTTCTGTGAAATCAGCGTGCTTCCTTTTCCTCATTCAGTAAAGTATGCGGCCTTACCCCGAGGACCATTTAGTGACTGGATACTCTTGTTGGTATGCTGTTTGCTTGTTTTTAGAGAAAGAAATCATTACTTTGTCCGGGCTCAGTGCCAGACCATGCGGAGTTGAGGAGTGATGCGTATGCTGGGCTTGCGATATCATGGCTTCAAAAGGCCGTCCCGATGGGCTTCAGGCCTTAGCGACGCTGTGTTAGTTTGCTTCCCAACCGGAGCCTCCAGTGAGGAATCTCATTGACCGTCACGCTGACAGGAAGCATTTGATTTCATTTCTGGAGTTTGGCTAGGTCAACTGGACCTGCTGTTCCTCTGAGAGCCTCACTCTCCAAGTTCCCTCAATGCGCCCCCCCCCCCCCCCCCCCCCCCACCGCCCCCCACCTCCCCATTCCCTTCTCAACTCCTTTGTCCCTCACAGGGTCATCCCGCCTAGCAAGTGCTTGCACCATTCCCAAGAGGAAGCGTTGATAATTAAAAAGCCCTGTGGCACACTTGATGCTGAACAGGGAACGTGCTCTGCTTACGGGCATGAGGTTGAATAAAGATTTCATTCTATTGACAAAACAAAATGTTAATCCTACTCGGCTGCGATGAAGTTCCCCACAGCACATTCAATTGAAGGGAAGAAAATGGGAATCTGGAAGCAGGGATTGCGTTCAGTCAGCACACTCAAACACACAAGTAAAATATTGGCAATGCGTTCAGCATGCCAGGTGGCGACTCTGTTTTCTCTTTGCTGTCATCGCCCATAAAACTAAAGATAATATTTAGTTTTGGAGAATAATGCTCAGCACGGTGCCATTGAATATGCAGGGTGCAGCGAGTGGCCACTGATTTTCCACATAGTGACCTCTCGATCTCAACTGTGATGTTCCCTGTGGAGATCTTACTGTAATGATTAAGCCAGGGGGGTGTATTCGGATAGAGAATTTGCCACAGACCTCAGGGTTCAGAATATATTTCAGTGGGGCCCGCATCTGGAGTAAGTTTTGACAAGGCCTTGTTCGCACAGATTGAGCATCCATGGATTGTGACACTTGGACTGAATGACTGAATTGCTCACATGCTCAGTGTCGCTTCCAGCAGTTTCTGGGGGCAGAATGAACATCTGTCAGTCTCCAGTACAGAGAGTGGACTCCCGTCAGTCTCCAATACACAGAGTGAACTCTGACAAGTCATAGAGACATAGAGGTTTACAGCATGGAAACAGGCCTTTCAGCCCAACTAGTCCATGCCACCCACTTTTTCCCACTAAGCTAGTCCCAATTGCCCGCATTTGGCCCATATCCCTCTATACCCATCGTACCCATGTAACTGTCTAAATGCTTCTTAAAAGACAAAATTGTACCCACCTCCACTACTGCCTCTGGCAGCTCGTTCCAGACACTCACCACCCTCTGAGTGAAAACAATTGCACCTCTGAACCCTTTTCTATCTCTCCCCTCTCACCTTAAACCTCTGCCCTCTAGTTTTAGACTCCCCTACCTTTGGGAAAAGATGTTGGTCTTTGCCCAATGTAAATTCCAACAAATCCATGGATCAAAAGAAGATTTCTGTGGATCCCAGTGACCAGCGTAAGTCTAAAGCCTCTCACTCCATGCTTTAATCTTGTCAAGTGCAAGAGCGTATGTTAATGTAGAGAAAAATCATTTAACATGGCATCAAAGTACTCCCAGATCACAGTCAGAATTGTTCCCATTTGATCCTATATTTATTTCCTGGTTTTCCTGTTTGTTCCCCCACATGTCCACAAGAATGAAAATATTGTCAATTTGTTGAATATTGGAACGTTGACCTTAAGTTACCATCTAAGATTCCACATTTTGATTACAGATATTAATTTGAACAATGTGTGACTTCCGCAAAGCTCCAATGACCACTGCTGTTGACCCAATAGGTTTGACTCATTGACAGGAATGTGATGTAAATATTTAGCAAATCAAAATATCCGCAACCCCTGACTGTCAAAGATCAACTCAACTTTTAACAGAGCCAATTCTGTGTCGCAATATTCATTCAAAAGACATGAAAGACTGGTTGGCAAAGTCATTTGGAAGGCTATCTTTTTGCTTGTTTTAGAGCACAGGTTTGAGTCCCACCCAACAGGAGGGGATAAGAGTCTCCTTCTTCAGAGGGGAGGCTGTGTAGTGACACTGTTAGAATATTGTCCCAGGGAAAATTGGATTTAAAAGTCCTGTATGTTTTTAATATATTTCAGACATGTGTAACTGCACAGGTCAAACTCTTTAATTTTGTATCATGATGTAAGAACTTATTTATTTCCAATTCGATTTGATTTAATTTATTATTGTCACATGTATTGGTATATAGTGAAAAGTATTGTTTCTTGTGCACTATACAGGCAAGCATACTGTTCATAGAGAACATTAAGAAGTCTCACAACACCAGGTTAAAGTCCAACAGGTTTAACCTGGTGTTGTGCAAACCTGTCTGACTTTAACCTGGTGTTGTGAGACTTCTTACTATGCCCACCCCAGTCCAATGCCCGCATCTCCACATCATACATAGAGAAGGAAAGGAGAGGGTGCAGAATGTAGTGTTACATCATAGCTAGGGTGTAGAGAAAGATCAGCTTAATATAAGGTAGGTCCATTCGACATGCTGGGGAATGAGAAGTTTTCCTGAATGTATTTACAAACACATTAGGAGTAATGATAGTAAGTGAGGCTAATGGTGTTCACCATTAAGGAACAATTGGATCAGCAGCCTCTGGGTATCAATGTCAAACGGAACAAATCTTCATGAAAACATTCATCAATCCTTCTCTATTGCTGCCTTAGTAATGGCCTAGACATTGGTGATTGCACACATATACCCTGATGACAGTGGGCACACTTTTGATAGTGATTACAAGTGACAACTGACCCATGCTGTACCTGACCACAGGACACTTAACGTTAACTGTGGAAAGGGTAAGATGTTTTAGGCATTTCCTCACTCTGATAATTGCATTCGAAGGATTTGCCATTCGGTCATACCACTCGAAAACCAGAATGTAGATGCTTGAAGTTCAAATTTTATACAGGGGAACGAGTTACAGCGCCACAGTCGCACAGTGGTTAGCAGTGCTGACTCACAGCGCCAGGGACCCGGGTTTAATTCTCAGCTTGGGTCACTGTCTGTGCAGAGTCTGCACGTTCTCCCCGTGTCTGCGTGGGTTTCCTCCGGGTGCTCCGGTTTCTTCCCACAGTCCGACAGACGTGCTGGTTAGGTGCATTGGCCGTGCTAAATCCTCCCTCAAACAGGCACCGGAGTGTGGCGACTAAGGGATTTTCACAGTAACTTCATTGTGGTGTTAATATAAGCCTACTTGTGACGCTGACACATAAACAGGGATGGATAGCAATCGGAATACTGGGCTGGGGAGTTGCTTCATTGCTTCAACATGCAGCATCCATCACTGTGAACGGAACAAGTGTAACTTTTCAATTTTGGAGTGGGACTTACAACATTCCTGGGGCCTCTCTTGACGGTTGAGTATTAGAACAAGCACCATTATCACTTATAACAGGGCAAAAACAGCCAATTCAACTCTGGCCAGACTACAACACATTCCGGACACATATCTGAAATTGCACTGTGTGATAGCCACTAAGTGTTTATTTTGACTAGTAAAAAAGTGATTGTTAAAAATGAGTAGTGAGATTTCACAGCGCTGCACCAACGCTGATGTTGCACTGCATGTTTCCAACCCAATAGAGCACAAAGTCCTTTCAATCAGTAGATTGGTTTCAGAGATTTGCAAAACGGCAACTGTTTCAGATCAGCTCGAGTTCAATCTTTAAGGTTTTATTGAGATTCATCCATCTATTGTCCAACTTTCTCAATGTGCAAACATTATAGATGATTACGTTTATTTATTATTTATTAGTGTCACAAGTAGGTTTACATTCACACTGCAAAAAAGTTACTGTACAAATTCCCTAGTCGCCACACTCCGGCGCCTGTTCGGGTACACTGAGGGAGAATTTAGCACAGCCAATGCACCTAATCAACACATCTTTCGGACTGTGGGAGGAAACCGGAGCACCTGAAGGAAACCCACGCAGACATGGGGAGAACTTGCAGACTCCGCACAGACAGTGACCCAAGCTGGGAACCGAACCCGGGTCCCTGGCGCTGTGAGGCAGCAGTGCTAACCACTGTGCCACCGTGCCACCCCAATACATGTGACAATAATAAATCAAATCAAAGAAGGATTCAAAGACTTGCTGAGGCTGCTATATAAATGCAAGTTCCTTGACCTTTCCTTTCTGTTTGTGCGAGTGAGCCGATGGAGTGCAAAGCATTCCCTCTGCGGGTCACTGTCACACCAGTTGATAACTTCCATCCTTCCTCACTGTAACCTGGGACAGCTGCCAAATCCTTCTTGTTACTGAGGTAACTTGCCAGCACTGGCACTCCCCAAAAGCCTATTTGCACACATTTCAACAGGCCCTCATCGTGACATTAAAAAAATAAAGCTCGCGGAGGGAAGGAAAGAAAAATCTCCCAAACCATTAACTCTGACATTTTCCCTTCTTCCTATTTTAATAGTTAGACACCCAGAATAAGCACTGCTCAAACTCACAATGGAACGCAGTGACAGCAGATACTCAGATAAAGAACAAATCACTGCCATTTTTCTCCAAACACCTTTGTGTAAAACGAGTCTATAATGTGTGCAGTTGGGGAATTTGACTTCTCGTTTTACATGTTGCGTCTCTACATGTTACTCGGTCGTGCCAAAGGTGAGTTCCTGATTTATTACTGGAAAATAAGCACGTACGGATTATATTGTTGAGGCCGAGTAACTGCACGGCCGCTTTGCCAAGGAATGTTCAGTTTGAGTCAGGATTTGTACGCACTGCAGATTAAAATGAACCAATTTGCAGACCTGCGTCCCACAGCTCATTTAATTACTCATTCACTGCAGAGTTCTAAACAAGAAAAAATAGTAGGAACACTCCACGCAACCTGTATTCTACACCAAAGTTACTAGACTTCTAAATGGCGCGAGAGTTAACGGTTAACTAGTTGTTTGACAGTAGTTACTATGTCCCATCTCTGAAGTTTGACAACTGGGAAGGGGATGTTTTATTGTTGATGGGTGGCACGGTGGCACACAGGTCGGCACTGCTGCCTCACAGCTCCAGGGAGCCGTGTTCAATTCCGGCCTTGGGTCCGCGTGGAGTCTGCACATTCTCCCTGTGTCTGCGTGGGTTTCCTCCGGGTGCTCCGGTTTCCTCCCACAGTCCAAAGATGTGCAGTTTAGGTTGATTGGCCATGCTAAATTGTCCCTTAGTGTCCCAGGATGTGTAGGCTAGATGGATTAGCCATGGGAAATGTATAGTGTTCACACAGACAGTGGTGAATATGTGGAATTCACGACCACAGAAAGTAGTTGAGGCCAAAACATTGCGTGATTTCAAGAAGAAATTAGATATAGCTCTTGGGGCTAAAGGGATCAAGGGGGAAGGGAGGATCAGGATATTGATTTTGATGATCAGCCATGATCATAATGAATGGCGGAGCAGGCTGGAAGGGCCGAATGGCCTCCCCCTGCTTCTAGTTTCTATATTTCTATGTAACTGGCCCCTGAAGTGGCCGAGAAAGCCATTCAGTTCAAGGGCAGTTAGGGATGGGCAATAATTGCCAGCCTTGTCAGTGATGCCCACATCCCGTGAATGAATAAAAACAACCAGTGACAGGGGAAAGGCCCATTGCTGAGAAACACAAGTGAGGGGGGGAGAATATTTGAAAACAACTTTTTATTAGAGAAAGGGAGGGAGAAGAGTGATGTTGCTCCTGCGTGGGGAAATGTGTTTTTCATTTGAATGTTTATTCATTGCCACATCTAAAGTTATTGAATTTTTCTAGTAATCATCCTGTCATGACGGTAGTGTCTATCTGGGAGGCAGGGTAAAGATCCTGGGAAATGGGCCGGCGTATGTATGTTCACAACAGCACCTGTAAAAATATCACTCAAAGACAGAGTGAAAAACAAGGCCTCACTTTTGAGTATTCCCCAATCCCGCAGCAATTGTACTGGATCACAAGGCAAATTCATTGCTGGAAAAGAATTTTGTTTCCGTAGGTTCGGAATGAGGAATAAAGCCACCCCCCTCCAAAAAAAAAGGATGGTTTATTTAGAGAAGGATGTCAATGCAGAAAGTATTTTGAGACACGCCATTGCTGTGGCCAGAGTGCTGTCTGGGCCTTTCCACTGACTCTTCAAGGTCAGTTGGGTTATTGAAGGGGGAAGATGCAAAGACGCTTCCTTCCAGGGAGGCCTCACTCTCATAGTGCTGTCCCAGCCAGGACTACTGGAAGATATGGTCACCAGGCGAGAATCCTCTGAGGCAATGGCGGGAGAATGGCAACCTAAACATAGCCTAGGGAAGAAGAGAAAAGCTATAAACATTGCAGGCACATGGCAGGCTAACTGCATTTACTTAGCTCTATTTACACCTTCAAGGTCTCATAAGAACTAGGAGCAGGAGTAGGCCATTTGGCCCCTCGAGCTGGCTCCGCCATTCAATCATGGCGGATCTTTTTGTGGACTCAGTTCCACTTACCCGCCCACTCCCCACAATTCCTTTACCATTCAAAAATGTATCTATCCTTGCCACTCTCACGAGGCACTTTACAACCAATGAAGTGCAGCCGCTTTTCTGGGTAACATGGCAGCCAATTTGTACACAGCAAGATCCCATACACAGCAATGTAGTAATGGGGGGTTTTCTGCCCTCCATCCCCGCGGCATGGTTCTTGGTGATGGGAGGCAACCTCCTACTGCCCGTCAGTGGGATCTTCCAGTCCCGCTGCTGTCAATGGGATTTCCCATTGATTCCACTCCCCCGCCACCCCAGGAAAACCATGGCAGGGACTTGCCATCGGCCAGACCAGAAGATCCTGCCAGCGGGAAGAGCTGGAAAAACACCCCCAGTAGCTGTATAATCTGTGTTAACCTGCTCTGAAAGATGATGCCTCTGACGGCGCAGCTCCCATCTCAGTACCACACTGCAGTGTCAGCCTTGTTTGTGCCCAAGTCTCTGGAACAGGACCTGACACAACAGCAACAAAAACAGAAAATGCTGGAAAATCTCAGCCGATCTGACAGCATCCGTGGGGAGAGAGAATAGAGCCAACATTTCAAGTCTGGATGAACCTTTGTCATAGATCAGACTCAAAACGTTGGCTCTAGCTCTCTCCACAGAGGCTGTCAGACCTGCTGAGATTTTCCAGCATTTTCTGTTTTTGTTTCAGATTCCTGCATCTGCATCTGGGATGGCACAGTGGGTTAGCACTGCTGCCTCACAGCACCAGGGACCCGGGTTCAATTCCTGGCCTGGGTCACTGTCTGTGTGGAGTTTGCTCGTTGTCTGCGTCGATTTCCTCCAGGTGCTCCGGTTTACTCCCACAATATGCAAAGTGTGCTGGTTAGGTGGATTATCCATACTAAGCTCTCCCTCGGTGTATCCACACAGACGCCGGAGTGTGGCGATTGGGGGATTTTCACAGTAACTTCATTGCAGTGTTAATGTAAGCCTACTTGTGACACTAATAAATAAATTTTAACTTTAATGTATTGACATCTGGTGAATGACGTCTTTGTAAATTAAACAGGAGAAGAATTGAGAAGACTGTTCAAGGGCAGCATGCTAGCAGAGTGGTTAGCACTGCTGCTTCACAGCACCAGGGACTGGGTTCTGTTCCCAGCTTGGGTCACTGTCTGTGTGGAGTTTGCATGTTCTCCCCGTGTCTGCGTGGGTTTCCTCTGGATGCTCCGGTTTACTCCCACAGTCCGAAAGACGTGTTGGTTAGGCACATTGACCATGCTAAATTCTCCCTCAGTGTACCCGAACAGGCGCTCGAGTGTGGCGACTGGGAGATTTTCACAGTAACTTCATTGCAGTGTTAATGTAAGCCTACTTCCGACTAATAAATAAACTTTAACTTTAATTTTCTTCTCTCTTAGTGAAGCCACAGTTTTTTGCCCATGGTTGTACCCACTGAGCACAGCTGGCACTCACTCAGTTCGCATCTTCATGTTTTGGGCGAAATCGCTGCCACAGCTTTTTTTTAAATCATTAAATTTTCTTTCAGGTGCGGGACTAAGCTTCTGTGTATCTTCAACATTTTCTGTTTTAACATAACACAAGGCATTGATTTGTCAAGGCGAGGGGACTGGGTGTTCAGGGTTGCAATATGCTTTTGTTCCGTTTGTTCCCCTGGTCACAGCATCCAGTATACCTGGAGCTGATGTAACGCAGATCCCGTTCTACACTCATGCTGCTTAGACTCCGTCCAATTTGCCTCAGGCTGCGGAAGGCATCGATGTGAAGCTTTCCACTTCCCCACATCAGCCATCCTCTGAGCGAGCTTGTCAGCCTTGTGCCAATTCATACAGAACTGCAGGCACTTTTGTGTTGTGGAGTGGTGCCATTAGGAGATGGGTTGAATCTGCCCAAATCAATTTCTCCAGAGTTGTTACAGCCAGAAGGAAAACAAGATTTTCAGGACATTAATAATACAACTAAATCTGAACCCAGAGGACAAGACTTTATCAGAGACCGGCGCACAAGTGCAACCAAGGAGGGACCATTGTGAATATTTATATAATTGTACTTTACAACGCTATGAGTCTTTATAGAGCATTCATCAGATCCATTTTTCATTCGCCAAATAAATACACACATTTATTTATTAGTGTCACAAGTAGGCTTCCATTAACTGCAATGAAGTAACTGTGAAAATCCCCTAGTCGCCACACTCCAGCGCCTGTCCGGGTACACTGAGGGAGAATTTAGCACCTAACCAGCACGTCCTTTGGACTGTGGGAGGAAACCGGAGCACCCGGAGGAAACCCACGCAGACACGGGGAGAACGTGCAGACTCTGCACCGACAGTGACCCAAGCTGGGAATCGAACCCGGGTCCCTGGCGCTGTGAGGCAGTAGTGCTAAGCACTGTACCGCAGGAATAATCTTTCTGAATGTAAGCAGCCTTTTGTTACCCTTATATTAACACACACAGATATTTATAATGAGGGTTGGTTAGCTCAGATGGCTAGTGTGTGGCTCGGAATGACGCCAACAGCGTGGGTTCGATTCCTGTTCCGGCTGAGATAGACTTGGGACCCGCCTCCTCGCCATGCCCCCCCCAGAGTAAAAGGCAACGGCAAACGATCCACTGCGAAAAACTGCTGAGAACACAGCTTAGGATAAGCAGACAATGAGCCAATAACCTGCCTTTAGGCAGAGCGCACATGACGTGGTATATTTATAATGATTCAAATGTTGTATTCCAGTGTTATAATAGGCACAAGGGATGGATATTAGATTTGTAATAGCTGCAAGATACTCTATCCCACATTAACAAAAGCCCAGGTTGAGCCACCACTGGTTTTGCCTCCAGCAGTTGGAGATGAGAAATTTACCCCCAGTTGGAAATCACAGGGGTAACCGGGCCACGCAAACCCCCAAAATACTGCGGCTAAAGCAGCTTTTAAACAAATACCGTTAAGTTAATTCACCAGAGCTGATGACGAGAGCAAAATTTTAGCAAAATCTGCTTTTAACAATAACAGCACTTGGCTCCTGCATTGCCTGAACTGGGAAAGCTTTCCAACCGTACAACACTGAGCTTTTTGCATTCTCCATTTCTCTTTGTGAAGACGTGAAAATCGCGTCTGGTTCCTCCGGCGCCCCACAAGGTGCCAGACTGCTCCAGTTCACCATGAGTATCAATTGGTTGGATACAGGGCTAGAGGGGGAGTTATCTTCATTTGCAGGTGATACTAAAATAAGAAGCACAGGAGTTAATTCTGACCGTGCAGAGAAGCTGTGAGGGGTTATTGCGAAGGTGGTTTGTAAAGGGCAAAAACAATGGAATCCAAAGTGCGAGGTGGTAGGAAAAGGAACGTTGTTCTTTGAATGGGGGAGAGCTGGGTTTGGGGAACAGCAAAGAGACTTTTGAATTCTGCTCCATGTAAAATCCAGCACCCCAACTGGAAATGCTCATAAAAGGGTTAACGACGGTATGTATGGAATATGAAAGTTGAGATGTAATCATGTATCTGTATTGAACCATAGTAAGAGCAGATGTGGAGTACTGTGTGCAGATGTGAGTTCCAGACTATAAGATTATCGGGGTGACACGGTGGCACAGTGGTTGGCACGAGGGACCCAAGTTCAATTCCGGCCTTGGGTGACTGTCTGTGTAGAGTTTGAACATTCTCTCTGTGGGTGCATGAGTTTCCTCCGGATGCTCCGGTTTCCTCCCATAGTCCAATGTGCAGGTTAGGCGGATTGGCTACACTAAATTGTCCCTCAGCATCCCAAGATGTGTAGGTTAGGGGGATTAGCGGGGTAAAAGCGTGGCATTACGGGGGCAGGGCAGTGGGTGGGCCTTTCAGAGAGTCAGTGTAGACTTGATGGGGGAATTTTCCTGATCCGCCCGCCACAGGAATGGTAGCAGGCAGGGGGCGGACCATGCAAAGGTCTGTTGACCGCGGGCAGGATTTTCCAGTTTTGGGGTGAGCGCTGCCAGAAAATTCCACCCGTTGGGCTGAATGGCCTCCTTCTGAACTGTAGGGATTCTATTCTATTCTATTAGAAGGATGTAAAAGCAATAGACTACGGCACAGATACACCAGGTGCCACATGTAGTGAGGAACTACGAATATAAATACGATTTGAAATATTGGAACTGAGGCGATTATGGGGTGATTTGATCAAACTATTAAAGATTATGAAGGGATGCAAGAGAATAGATAGAAGCAGGTTGTTTCTCATGATTGGGGGCTGTCCAGAACAAAGGGAATAGATAGAGGAATAAATGTAGTGATTTAACAGAGATGGAAGATACATTCTCCACAGTGTGAGGTGTGAAGTGTACTGTCACATGAAGCAGGAGACCGTGTTTCAGAATAGGTCAGATGAGTGGTTTTTTTATGGTAGGCATGGTGGCACAGTGGTTAGCACTGCTGCCTCACAGCGCCAGGGACCCGGGTTCAATTCCCGGCTTGGGTCACTGTCTGTGTGGAGTTTGCACGTTCTCCCAGTGTCTGTGTGGGTTTCCTCCGGGTGCTCCGGTTTCCTCCCACAGTCCGAAAGACGTGCTGCTGTTTCGGTGGATTGGCCATGCTAAATTCTCCCTCTGTGTACCCGAACAGGCGCCGGAGTGTGGCAACTAGGGGATTTTCACAGTAACTGTGAATGTGAGACTACTTGTGACAATGATAAATAAATAAAGAGGATAAAAGAAACTACAAAGGATCGTGAACGAATCCCAGTCCTTCACGCAAACCAGCCTCCCATTCATTGACTCCATCCACACTTCCCACTGCCTCGGAAAAGCAGCCAGCATAATCGAAGATCCCTCGCACCCCGGACATTCTCTCTTCCACCTTCTTCCGTCGGGAGAAAGATACAAAAGTCTGAGGACACGTACCAACCGACTCAAGAACAGTTTCTTCCCTGCTGCTGTCATCAGACCTTTGAATGGACCGACCATAGGTTAAGCTGATCTTTCTCTGCACCCTAGCTATGACTGCAACATTACAATCTACATTCTTTTCCTTCCCTTCTCCCCTATGTACTTTATGAACAGTACGCTTTGTCTGTATAACACACAAGAAACAATGCGTTTCACTGCATCCCAATGCATGTGACCATAATAAATCAAATCAAATCAAATCAAGGAGTGTGAGGAGGACTGAGGGATGGAGGTGACTGCCCGTGTGGAGGATAAATGCCAACATAGACCTTTTTGGCCACGGGCTTTGTTTCTGTGTTGTAATCTCAATGTAGTTATTCACCCTGTGGGCTTTTGGCTGCTTCTGTAATATGCACATTCCTGATTAGCTCTGTAGTCTCTTCAGAGTCATGGGTAAGCTCCTTCACAGGATTCCTGGCTCGCTCCCTACTCCTCCTGACTCATTAGCTCCGTCTTTCAGAGTTCTAGGTAGTTTTAAACAGAGAATTGTTATGCAATAATCTATAAACCTATCAGCAACCTCTTCCTGACTTTTGTGATTAGTTTATGGTACTCCAGAGACCTGATAACCATTAAGGAAACATTTATTTCAACATAATGGTCTGTCTTTGACCAGTAAAAACATTGAGAGAATTCTCTCTTCTCCTCATTATACTGCAGTCTGTCTTGCTGCTGATGCATAATCATACAGCTTTCGCAAACTCATTAGGCCCAACGGGAAGCAGTCTAGGTGATGAGATACAAGCAGGCTTGGTGTGGGGAGGGGTGAGGAGGGGTGTGTGTTGTGGGGGAGGGGGGAAATAGTGGAAGGAGAGTGAGTCTCCATTGTAATATGCTTTGAATATTGTCATCTTCTTTGAATTCCACTTGTGGCACAGTGGTTAGCACTGCTGCCTCACAGCGTCAGGAACCCAGGTTCAATTCCAGCCTCGGGTCACTGTCTGTGCGGAGTTTGCACATTCTCCCCGTGTCTGCAAGGTTTTCCTCCGGTTTCCTCCCACACTCCAAAGATGTGCAGGTTTAAAGTTTATTTATTAGTCACAAGTAGGCTTACATTAACACTGCAATAAAGTTACTGTGAAAATCCCCTAGACTCCACACTCCGGCGCCTGTTCGGGTGCACTGAGGGAAAATTTAGCATGGCCAATTCACCTAACCTGCACATCTTTGGACTGTGGGAGGAAATCGGAGCACCCGGAGGAAACCCACGCAGACACGGGGAGAACGTGCAAACTCCACACAGATAGTGACCCAAGCCGGGAATCGAACCCGGGTCTCTGGCGCTGTGAGGCAACAGTGCTAACCACTGTGCCACCATGCTGTCCCCATGGCCATGATTGGCCGTGCTAAATCCATTCTTGTTGAGTTTTAATGGAACACAATTGCACTTATGACAAAATATCCTTTGCTTATGAGAATAAGTTTTGAAACTTTCAGCTCAAGTTTAAATCAGTGTTGGGGATGGAGTTGGGTGGCGGGAGGGTTGGTAATATTTAGTGTTCACCAGCAGAGTATTTTCAATACTGAGGTGAGTATCTCAGGAATTGTATAAAATATAAATGCCCATAGCTCTGAGCTGATGATAAGTAACACTTCTTTTCCTGTTTCCCCAGAGGATATATTTGTGCAGCAAACCCAAGATGCGAGGAATCCAATTATCTATGCCGTGTTCTCTGCCTCAGGGTAGGTAACCTGTCGTTCAGTCGGGGACTGAAGAAAAACCCGTGCCGAATTGGCACGGCTGGAAATTAACAAATTTCGTCTTCAGACGTGACCTTATTCTGTAATTGGGAGCAGAATTATTCACCAATATTTCCCATTCCCATGTGTTCAATATTCAGGTTGAAAAGATTGCTTGGATTTAGGAATTTGGATGGATGGAATTCAGGATCGATTTGGTTAGAACAACAGTGCGGCACGGAAGAACCCTGGTTAGCACTGCTGCTTTACAGCTCCAGGGACCTAGGTTCAATTCCCGGCTTGGGTCACTGTCTGTGTGGAATTTGCACATTCTCCTCGTGTCTGCGTGGGTTTCCTCCGGGTGCTCCGGTTTCCTCCCACAGTCCAAAGATGTGCGGGTTAGGTTGATTGGCCATGCGAAAATTGCCCTTAGTGTCCTGGGAAGCATAGGTTAGAGGGATTAGTGGGTAAATATGTAAGGATGTGGGGGTAGGGCCTGGGTGGGATTGTGGTCAGTGCAGACCCGATGGGCCGAATGGCCTCTTTCTGTGCTGTAGGGATTCTAAGATGTACAACATTCCCTCATCTCTGGGCCCCGCGTCTGTATCCATCCCCTTTTCTTCTGTGACAGCATTCTAGCCTCTCTACCAGTGTCCAAAGCAGTGAGCGGGGACCCATTGTTGACCTAATTCATCCGAAAGTACGATTCTGCAGGGCGGTCTTGTGACACAATGGGTTAGTGTCCCTGCCTCTGAGCCAGAAGCTCCGGGTTCCAGTCCCACCCCAGGACTAGATGGCCAAGGAAGGTCAGTTGATAAACACAACATACTGCGGATGCTGGAATCTGAAACAAAGAGGGAAGAATGCTGGAAAATCTCAGCAGGTCTGGCAGCATCTGTGAAGAGAGAGTAGAGGCAACGTTTCAAGTCTGGATGACCCTTCGTCAGAAGTGTGTTCATAGCATGGTCAAACAGGTTGAGTGCATCAACCTGAAAATCATTTTAAACCTAGCCAATGGCTGGCGGTAAGAGCCACGCTTGATGTGGAGATCCTTCCCTCAAGCTATAAGCCTCTGGCAACAGATTAGTGAGCTGTTCCAGGAATTACTAGCTATGGAAACAGATGAAAGTCTGCCTTAGTGCGCCACCAGGTGTGGGAAGAGAATTGGAATTGGAAATTTTGCAGCAATTTGCAACAAGTTGTCCTCTTGTTGCTGTTGATACACAGCCTTGCCCTGTCAGCAAGCACACCCACTTACAATGCCATTACTATCAGGTAAATGGGAGATGCCATTACCTCCTGTGGTACACAGGGAGCCGTAAACATAATTGACAAAGACTCGGTGACTTCGGTCAGTCGGGACTCTAGGGGTGGGATTTTCCAGCGGCGCTCGCCCCAAGACCCGGAAAGTCCCGCCTGAGGACAACGGCCCTTTGCATGGTCCTGTCCCGCCCTCTACAATTCCCGTGGTGGGCCGGACGGGAAACCTCCACCCTCGGTGTTAGGAGAATGGAGGGAGAGAATGAGGAAAAGGTGTTCATGTAGAGTGTTCCTGGAGTGTGAATTCCACAGGGAATGACTGAAACAGACACTAGTTAAAGGAAACTGTTAAAGGAAAGTTAGATCAGTATCTGAAGCAGAGGGTGTGGGGAAAGGGGATGGCATGGGATTACTATTGGATGGGTGCCATAGGAAGCTAGTACGGATGCAGTGGGCCAAATGGACTCCTTTTGTGCTTTAAATGCCTTTGCTTCGATTCCTGACTGTCATTGTGGAGATAGAAATTGAAGGAGGGTCGACCGATAACAAATGCTTAGCTCCTCAGCAAGGACGTTGTTGGACAACAAAGCTCCAGTTAAATGTTGCTCCTAAGCTTTAACCACTGTGCCCGTCATGCCAATGAGAATCATGCTCGGACACGGTCCTGGAACAGCGGGAATGCCCAAACTGCGCAATCTCAATTTCTAGTCGGAATTAAAATGTAAAATGAGTCACAGGAAACAGATGCGATGGGCTGAATGGCCTCTTTCTGTGCTGTAACTTTACTATGTTTCTAAGAACCACAGAAGGCTGTATCTCCCTTGGATGATGCCCACCATGAACTGAAGTCCCACCATTCTAAAGGCTTTGCCTATGATCATAGAATCCCTACAGTGCAGAAGGAGGCTATTCGGCCCATCGAGCCTGCACCGGCAAAATCCCACCCAGGCCCTATCCCCGTAACCCCATTTACCCTGCTAATCCCCCTGACACTAAGGGACAATTTAAAATGGCCAATCAACCGAACCTGTACATCTTTGGAGTGTGGAGAGAAACCGGAGCACCCGAAGGAGACCCACACAGACACGGGGTGAACGTGCAAACTCCACACAGTCACCCGCGGCCGGAATCGAACCTGGGTCCCTGGCGCTGTGAGGCAGCAGTGCTAACCACTGTGCCGCCCTCATGCTGTCATGACACTGTGTAGCATTAGTGTACCAATTTATTCAGACAAAATTCCTTTCTTCATGTTGTAGAAGAGGTGTTAAGCCAACAGTTTTCCTGGTGTCAAACTCATGGCTGTTACTGTTGTTTTAAAAGCCTCGAATCATCCTGTTCTCTGACAGGAGATTTCTTTTCTACCAACAGGTCGGTCTTCAAAGGCTCCGCTGTGTGTGTCTATTCGATGACCGACATCCGGACTGTCTTTAACGGGCCCTTTGCACACAAAGAGGGGCCGAATTACCAGTGGATGCCTTACACAGGGAAGATACCATATCCCAGGCCCGGCACTGTGAGTAGCTTTCTTCACTAACAAGCATCAGCCGGGGTAGGGGGGGGTAAGATGTCAGTGGGCTGGATCTCCAAATCTGACAGACAACACTCAAACAGGTTTTCCATCCATTAATGTTGGTGATATAGGCATCACCTCCCAGAGGGAGAATCGAACCCCTCCCCACAGCTTCCCTCCATCACAGATTCATTCAGAAGGTCCCACATGTCCACTGCTCTTTCACAAGACGAAAAGTCGACACTATAGTTAAGAAAGCCCACCAACGCCTCCACTTTCTCAGAAGACTAAGGAAATTTGGCATGTCAGCTACGACTCTCACCAACTTTTACAGATGCATCATAGAAAGCATTCTTTCTGGTTGTATCACAGCTTGGTATGTCTCCTGCTCTGCCCAAGACTGCAAGGAACTACAAAAGGTCGTGAATGTAGCCCAATCCATCACGCAAACCAGCCTCCCATCTATTGATTCCATCTACACTTTCCGCTGCCTTGGAAAAGCAGCCAGCATTATTAAGGACCCCACGCACCCCGAGCATACTCTCTTCCACCTTCTTCCATTAGGAAAGAGATACAAAAGTCTGAGGAAAAAGAAACAAAAGTCTGAGGTCACGTACCAACCGACTCAAGAGCAGCTTCTTCCCTGCTGCTGTCAGACTTTTGAATGGACCTACCTCGCATTAAGTTGATCTTTCTCTACACCCTAGCTATGACTGTAACACTACATTCTGCACTCTCTCCTTTCCTTCTCTATGAACGGTATGCTTTGTCTGTATCGTGTTCAAGAAACAATACTTTTCATTGTATACTAATACATGCGACAATAATAAATCAAATCAAATCAAACCTCCCCCTGTTTAGCTCCCTGAAGAATCTTTCTCCCTTTTGGTACCTGCCTCTCATGGGCAAAGTGAACAGACCAGACAAATCTCACTCCAAGCAGCCAGGGCTAATAGCAGTCATTATCCTCCCTCCTCGCCAAGGGCTTGGTTGAAATTTCCCTCTGACCGGCTGACTCCTGTTGTAAACTCTTGCCCAGTTATTAAGGGCAGCAATCAGGTAATCTGACCTTCTGAGGCAATTTTTTCCGAAGGTGAATGGGCTGGGTAGTCACTGGCGTCACGCACTCGGTATCTGTGTTTTCCCAGGCTAGGGAGGCTCCAGATAGATCAATGCTGTAGACCAAACCATTGCAGTGAATGGGAACCATTCCAGAACATTCCGGACACCTCCCTGTCGATGATGTCACCTGGACCGACAGGCTGTTACTGCTGAAGGAAAAAGTAGGACTGAATATTCTGTACAATCCCACACATCTGGGGACAGGCAAAGGGAGAGGAATTTTCTGCCAATCCACACAGAAATGAGGTTAAACCACCCCAGTGGTTGTGAGTTGACAGCTTCAAATGGGTCGTGATATCAGGCAGCTAAAAGACACTTTATGAGGCTGGAGTGCATGGAGGCGAGCCTTACTCTGTGTTTATCTACTGCAACACTTGACCTGGAGACCCGTGGTGATGATAAATGAGCACAAACAAAATTGCAAAGATGTTGTCTCCAACAATGTCACCACATTCACCCCCTGCCCAGCCCCAGCCCCACCCACCCCAGCAACCTCTGCACACTTTCCTCCAATAATGTTAAAGAAAGAATCTGGGTTTATACAGACCTCAGAATAGAAACGTACTGGCATAAAAACTAGAAGTTTAACAACACCAGGTTAAAGTCCAACAGGTTTATTTGGTAGCAAAAGCCACACAAGCTTTCGGAGCTCCAAGCCCCAAGCTCCGAAAGCTTGTGTGGCTTTTGCTACCAAATAAACCTTTTGGACTTTAACCTGGCGTTGTTAAACTTCTTACTGTGTTTACCCCAGTCCAACACCGGCATCTCCACATCATAAAAACTAGAAGCAGCAGGAGGCCATTCGACCTTTCGAGCCTGCCCCGCCATTCATTTTGATCATGGCTCATCATCAAATTCAATATCCTGATACCTCCCTTCCTCCCATATCCCTTGATCCAAAAATGTGCGGGTTAGTTGGATTGGACATGCTAAGTTGCCCATTAGTGTCAGGGGGGGACTAGCTAGGGTAAATGCATGGGGGATTGGCCTGGGTGGCATTGTGGTCGGTGCAAACTCGATGGGCCGAACAGCCTCCTTCTGTACTGTGGAATTCTATAATTCTATCCCTTTAGCCCCAAGAGCTATATCTAATTTCTTCTTGAAATCAGACAACGTTTTGGCCTCAACTACTTTTGGTGGTAGTGAATTCCACATCCTCTGGGTGAAGAAATTTCTCCTCACCTCAGTTCTAAAAGTTTTACCCCTTATCCTCAAACTATGACCCCTAGTTCTGGACTCCCCCACCATTGGGAACATTCTTTCTGAATCTACCCTGCCTAACCCTGTTAGAATTTTATAAGTTTCTATGAGATCCCCTCTCATTCTTCTAAACTCCAGCGAATATAATCCTAACCGACTTAGTCTCTCCTTATATGACAGACCTGCCATCCCAGGAATCAGCCCAAGGACATCCTTCCTCAGATAAGGACACCAAAACTGACAAAATACTCGAGATGTGGCCTCAGCAATGCTCCAAGTGCTTTACAGCCAATGAAATACTTGTGAAGTGTAGTCACTGTTGTAATGTAGGCACCATAGAAGCCATCATGCACACAGCAAGATCCCACAAACAGCAATGTGAGATTGACCGGATAATGTTGCCGTATTTTTGTTCGGGAGGCAATATTGGGCAAGAGACTAGGGAGGACAGCCATGTTCATCATCACAATAGCACGTGATCACTAAGGGACATTGGAATAAAATACATCTGTCCAAAAACTGAAACATAGTTTGTGAAAGGACCTGGTGAGACTTCCTTTTCTAATATCTCTTGCAGTGTCCCGGTGGCACCTTTACCCCTTCGATGAAATCCACAAAGGATTACCCGGACGAAGTGATCAACTTCATGAGGAACCATCCCACCATGTACAATGCCATCTACCCAGTCCACAAGCGCCCTCTGGTGGTCAGGACCAATGTCGATTATGAATTCACCACCATCACAGTGGATCAGGTGGACGCAGCGGATGGACGGTACGAGGTCCTATTCCTCGGAACAGGTAAAGGATCCAGTTTAGAAAATTAACTCTTATCTTGCCCAGATAGCGTGGATTAGGGGGAACAAAGTGGGTGGGTGGGTGGGGGGAGGGCGGGGATAGAAGGAACAGAGTCGATAGGGAGTTAGAAGGAACAGCGTGGATGTCGGGGGAGGTTAGAGGCATTAGAGAAGGCACTGCAGTGAAACAATGGCGAAATAAATTGAAATAAATACAGAAAATTGGATGAGGTAAATCAGGAGGAATGACTTCCTCTGCAGGGGGACTCCCGAGCAAGGGGAACAGAATAAAAATTAGACCCAAGCTTGACGAGGTGGGCAAGAGGTTAAAGTGATGAACTGCTAACGTATCGTGCTTAGGGCGGCACGGTGACACAGTGGTCAGCACTGCTGCCTCACAGCGCCAGGGACATGGGTTTGATTACCAGCTTGGGTCACCGCCTGTGTGGAGTTTGCACGTTCTCCCCGTGTCTGCGTGGGTTTCCTCCAAGTGCTCCGGTTTCCTCCCACGCTCCAAAGATGTGCCAGTTAGGGGGATTGGCCATGGTAAATTGCTCCTTAGTGTCCCACACGTGTAGATTAATGGGGTCAATATGTGGGGTTATAGGGATTAGGGCCTGGGGAAGATAAAAAGGTGGGTCGGTGCAGACTCAACGGGCCGAATGGCCTCCTTCTGCACTGTACGAATTCTATGATTCTCCCCCCTATTTAACTCATTATAACGACATTTTACATCCTCCCAAATGTCTGTGTTTTAAGCTCCACTGCAAATTCGACCTCACGGAACCTCCTCAATGTACTCTAAGCTTTGCAGTCTGTCTACTGTGCAAATATAATGTCCCGGGAGAAAGGTGAGATGCCAACTTCAGCTCTTCATTTTGCCTTTCCCTTCAGATCGTGGAACGGTGCAGAAAGTGATTGTACTCCCCAAGGATGACATGGAGACCGAGGAACTGATTCTTGAAGAAGTCGAGGTTTTCAAGGTCACTGTTAACCTCCTTAGTCTGGTTCATTAACAGCGCAATTAGGGGATGGGCAATAAAACGCTGGCCTAGCCAGCGAAGGCCACGTCCCACAAATGGATTTTTAAAAAATAATCTGCTTAACTAACAGTAAATCTGCAATTCAGAAAGGACAAGAACATTCCTGGGGATATTGGTCTTATTTTAAGCTCGTGCGGGATTTTCCCCGTTCCCCTGCGGTGTGTTTTGTGGAAGTGGAGGTGGCCCGTCATTGGGATTTTCCAGTCCCACCACTGTCAACAGGCTTGCCCATTGTTCGCACCCTCTGTGACTGGGGAACCCGCAGCGGGGGGAGGGGAGAGACTGGAAGATCGTCCTGGCAGGAATGGCCAGAAAGTCCCGCCCGATGTTTCTAAGATTTTGAAACCAAGTTAAACAAGGGAAACCGAAGATTTTGGTGCAGAAGGGGGCCATTCAGCCCGTCATGTCACTCCTGGCTCGTTCCCGAAGCAATCCAGAACGAGTCCCATTGTGCCGCCACGCTGGCCGTCATCTCCCTTTGTTTAGGTCGCTGTCAACTCACCCTTTAACAGATGCAGCGATCCCTGCCTCAGCTCCCCTGACTGGCGTTATGCATTCCACGCTCTGCAGACTCAATACCAAGACAATCCTCCAAAAATCTGATACCTAATACTTTGTGACATTAAACCAGATACAGGTCAACACGACAACTCTGCAAAACATTAGCCCTGTTTAAATACTGTTTTTCCTTCTTTTAAAAATGTTTCCTGTCACTAATTTAATAAAGAGAACATTTGACAACCACTTCCTATCCCTCGAGAACACAAAGATTCCCTCAGCTACATCCCCAGCCCCTCCGCCAAACGCCCTCCCCCAACAATTTCCCCCGCTGCCCACCCCCCATCCACACCCCCCCATTTTCTTTTAAGCCTCCTGCCATATTAAGTACTGGCTTTCAGAGGATTGGATTGCATCAGCCCTCAAAGGTATCTTCCCCCACTACTGCCCCCCTCTCCTACATTTCCACCAGACCCCATCCTCCATCTGGGAGCAGGGGAGATCAGAATAGACAAATCCAGCCTCAACTCATCGGCAACAATAGAAGCCGGGCTGCTTGCCGGGAAACAACTACACCAGTTTTTAAAAGTAAACCTGCCTCTAATATACCATCGCACTTGTACAGATCCTTTACAGATGGGTGGTTAGCACAGCGCCAGGGACCCGGGTTCGATTCCCGGCTTGGGTCACTGTCTGTGTGTGGAGTTTGCACATTCTCCCCGTGTCTGCGTGGGTTTCCTCCGGGTGCTCCGGCTTCCTCCCACAGTCCTGGTTACATGCATTGGCCGTGCTAAATTCTCCCTCGGTGTATCCGAGCAGGCGTCGGAGTGTGGCGACTGGGGGATTTTCACAGTAACTTCATTGTTGTGTTAATGTAAGCCTACTCATGTCACGAATAAATAAACTTTAGATCCTGCCGTGTGTTGATAAATTCAAACATTTAATCTTTCAGATGCCGACTGAAGTAAAGACAATGAAGATCTCATCTAAAAGGGTAACAATTACTTAACCACTTTACTGATAAATTGTAACAACACGTAGGTTGAAAATAAAAAGTGAATTAAATTGTGGAGATTAGTTTCATTGTTCAAACTGAGGAAAGCAGACGCAAGGCATTCTCTGATAAACCTTATATCTTCACATCCATAAAAGCAAAATACTGCAGTTATTGGAATCTGAAACAAAAACAGAAAATGCTGGAAAATCTCAGCAGGTCTGACAGCACCTGTGGAGAGAGAATAGAGTCAGCATTTCAAGTTAGGGTTACGGGGATAGGGTTGGATTGTTGTCAGTGCAGGCTCGATGGGCCAAATGGTCTCCTTCTGTACTGTAGGGATTCTATGATTCTCCACAGATGTTGTCAGACTTGCTCAGGTTTTCCAGCGTTTTTTACCTTCAAATCCACATTGCCCCCCCCTCCCCACAGCCCTACCTGGAACTGTTCCACTTCCGATTTCAAGGGTTGAGTTTCTTCCTGTCTAATATTTTAGTTCACTACCTTCCTCCTTTCTTGTGACATTGGTCTACAGGGTGGCACGGTGGCACAGTGGTTAGCACTGCTGCCCCACAGCATCAGGGGCCCGGGTTTGATTCCCGGCTTGGGTCACTGTCTGTGCGGAGTCTGCACGTCCTCCCCATGACGGTGGGTTTCCTCCGGGTGCTCCAGTTTCCTCTCACAGTCCGAAAGACGTGTTGGTTAGGTGCATTGGCCATGCTAAATTCTCCGTCAGTGTACCCGAACAGGCGCCGGAGTGTGGTGACTAGGGAGTTTTCACAGTAACTTCATTGTGGTGTTAATGTAAGCCTAATAAATAAACTTTAACGTTGACCATTTACTTTCCCGAGTGAGTGAGGAAACGATTTACTCACAGATCTGCCCACCTGCCCCTTTGTCCCTGCCTCTGCTTTCTCAGAAGACTGAGGAAATTTGGCATGTCACCTACGACTCTTGAATGGACCTACCCTGCATTAAGCTGATCTTTCTCGCCACCCTAGCTATGACTGTAACACCGTACTCTGCACCCTTGTTTCCTTCTCTATGAACGGTATGCTTTGTCTGTATAACGCACAAGAAACAATACTTTTCACTGTATACTAATACATGTGACAATAATAAATCAAATCAAATCAGATCAAGTTAATTGTGAATCCAATCTGTTCTCTAGCCATTCTCGATCTGTAGATGAACCCCAGTTTTACACACTTAGAACATGATCTCGCGTCAAGTGGGTGCCAATTGTTAAACAACAGCACATTTTAACAAGCCTGATTACTTTTCCATGTGTTAAATATATGTTTGTACTCGATGCCTTCTGTTGCGGTTTACGATGAATGATTAGATGACAGATTAACTGTCTCTCTTCCATGTTCCAATCCTAAATATTATTTAGAGACCGTGACCGAGCTAAATCTTCATGTTTATGTCTTCTTCGCTTCTTACAGCAACAGCTCTATGTTGGCTCCACCTTGGGCATTACTCAGGTCACCCTTCACCGCTGTGACGTTTACGGGGAGGCTTGTGCTGACTGCTGTCTCGCCAGGGATCCATATTGTGCTTGGGATGGCAAAGCCTGCTCCAGATATTTAGCATCGTCGAAAAGGTAAATGATTGATCGGTACGCTGGGCCAAAAGTGAACCATTCACTCAACGTGTCGCCCGTTGCAGCTCAGGGCCACAGTATAGGAATCTGGTTCCAAGTGGGTCTCCACATTTCCTGTGGCTTCACAGATCCATTTAGATAGTTCAAGTCTCTTATTCGTTCATGGGACATGGGCCTCACTGGCTGGCCGGCCAGCATTTATTGTCCATCCCTAGTTGCCCGAGGGCAGTTGAGAGTCAACCATATTGCTGTGGCTCTGGAGTCACATGTAGGCCAGACCAGGTAAGGATGGCAGATTTCCTTCCCTAAAGGAACCAAATGAGTTTTTTTCTGACAATCGACAATGGTTTCATGGTCATCAATCGATTCTTAATTCCAGATATTTTTTATTGAATTCAAACTCCACCATCTGCCGTTCTGGGTCCCCAGAACATTCGCTGAGTTTCAAGATTAAAAGTCTATCAATAATAGGGGGTTGTGTGAAATTGCAATGAGTGGGATGCCCCCTGGGTACCTACCCACCCTGGCCTGGTGGTAATTTTACACTGGGGCGGGCAGGGCCTCTGAGGGGAAGCCCACCCTTGCCCCAGTTAAGGCCCCTGTGGGCCTTTAATGCCACTTTAGGGCCTTTTCCCACACAGGCTCAATTTTTAGGCTGGCGTGCAGGTGATAGTTCTCAGGGAGAAGATCGGAGAAAAACAACGTTCGATCTTGGGATGGAAGGGCGGGGGTATGGGTGGGGGGTTTCCATCAAATGGTCCCTGCTGATTGGGGGCACTCTCCCCTTAAGGCCCAGTAACATCTGGACCTCGCTCACCCTTGGCTTATCCCTAACGACCCTGATTGACCCCCCCGTGCCCCCCCCCCCCCCCCCCCCACTTCATAACTTCCCAGACATTCCCTATCCTCCCTGTCCTGGGTCCCCTGTCACTTACCTGTCCTCCGGGTCCCGAGACTTCGTTCCAGATAGCTCCCTGCAATGCCTCTTCCGGCCACTGCAGCACTGTGCCTGGAGGCACTGAAGAGCTATCGGCCAATCTGATTGACTGGGGAGCTCTCCAAGGCAGGAATTCCTCCTGAGTGAGGAAGCAGCCCTAATGGGAACACCATCGCCTGCGAGTTCCCCTCAATGCCACGCACCATTCTGACCTGGAAATATATTGACCGTTTCTTCAGTGTCACTGGGTCAACATCCTGAAACTCCCTCCCTAACAGCACTGGGGATGTACCTACACCATGTGGACTACAACAGTTCAGGATTATGCTCACCACCACCTTCTCAAGGGCAATTAGAGAGTGGCAATGAATGCTGGCCTAGCCAGCGACGCCCACATCCCATGAACCAATCAAGGAACAAAGAAAATTACAGCACAGGAACAGGCCCTTCGGCCCTCCAAGCCTGCACCAACCATGCTGCCCAACTGAATTAAACCCCCTACCCTTCCAGGGACCATATCCCGCTATTCCCATCCTATTCATGTATTTGTCAAGATGCCCCTTAAAACTCACTATCGTATCTGCTTCCACTACCTCCCCCAGTAGCGACATCCAGGCACCCACTACCCTCTCTGTTTAAAAAACTTGCCTTGTACATCTCCTTTAAACCTTGCCCCTCTCACCTTAAACCTATGCCCCCTAGTAATTGACTCTTCCACCCTGGGAAAAAGTTTCTGACTATCCACTATCTGGCTATTTTTGAACGCCCCCATCAGCTATGCGATTAAAGCAACATTTACATTTGGAAGAAATGTCTTTAGCGCAGAGAATGAGATATAAATGACAAAAATTGCAAACAAGTGCAGCTAACACTGCAATGTTACATAATAAAAGTATAGCAGGGATATAAAAATTAAAGTGAAGTTAATGAGGCATCAGGAATGAATCACACTGATTTCTGTTCCTTTGGGACCACACCAAGATGATCTACAATAAACAACTTGCAAGAGTTTACTTACAATGAAATATGAAACCTCTGATCTTTTAGTAGTGTTTTTCACGTTGAACTGTCTCAGATGGACATTTCTCCATGAATGTTACAGCTGTTAGTCAGATGGACATTCTGCAATCGCACCGCCCCACAAACATTGATGCTAATGTGTTTCGATTTCAACGACAAGAAGTTGTCATCTTAGTCCGATAGTCCTGCCTTGGGAATCATAGAATCCCTACAGTGCAGAAGGAGGCTATTCAGCCCATTGTATCTGCACCAACAACAATCCCATCCAGGTCCTATCCTTGTCACCCCACATAATCCCCCTGACACTATGGGGCAATCCCACCCAGACCTGTTTCCCATAACCCCAAGTACTTACCCCACTAATCCCGCTAACCTGCACATCTCGGGACACTAAGGGGCAATTTAGCATGGCCAATCCATCTAACCTGCACATCTCGGGACACTAAGGGGCAATTTAGCATTGCCAATCCATCTAACCTGCACATCTCGGGACACTAAGGGGCAATTTAGCATGGCCAATCCATCTAACCTGCACATCTCGGGACACTAAGGGGCAATTTAGCATGGCCAATTCACCTAACCTGTACATCTTTGAAGTGTGGGAGGAAACCGCAGCACTTGGAGGAAACCCATGCAGACACGGGGAGAATGTGCAAACTCCACACAGATAGCCAGTCACCTGAGGCCAGAGTTGAACCCGGGTCCCTGGCGTTTTGAGGCAGTAGTACTAACCACTGTGCCACCGTGACACCCCGGGGCCATTCTACACAGTTGTGCCTCAGGAGGGTAATATATTGGGAGGAGAATGTGACAGGGGAAGAGCATTCCTGCACTCTGGAAGGAAGCAGCAGATTTTGTTTCTCTTATTCCCATGCTTTTCGATTACCCGGGTGATAGACCATCAATGAGACAGCAATAACCGGCATCCATGTTACAGCGACGGAGAAAGCTATTAACATTTATAATACCCAGTGGAAATAAAAATCGGATTGCCATTAGTTTTGACAGGGACACAGTGTCATCAGCAGGCAGCTTCGACTGATTGTCTTAGCTTTGACAACAACGAAAGAAGTATTTATTAAAATGAATTCACAGGTTCGATCAATAAGATGTGTCACAGCCAGCAGGGAGTTGCAATGCACATCTCACCTGTCAGTCTGACACATTCATGAAGGATTTTAATTGAGTTAAGAGAGAGAAATGGTTTCCACTGGCAGCAGAATGAGGAACTGGGGTTTAAATTAAATTGGTAAGAAAACCAGTAGCGGGGTGAGGCGATTTTCTTTGCCTTTGGGCAGCAAGTTGACATGATCAGGAAAGCATTGCCTGAAAGATAATATATTCTTTAGTCGTTTTCAAAAGGGAATTGGATAGATACTTCAATGGGAAATGTTTTCAAGGCAATTGGACGGAGCGTTGACAGTTGGATTAATTGGACAGCTTTTCCAAAGAACTGGTACCAGTATTGTTCATCGAATCATAGAATCCCTACAATGCACAGGGAGGCCATTCGGCCCATCGAGCCTGCTCTGACAACAATCCCATTCAGGCTCTATCCCCCTAATCCCACATATTAACCCTGTTAGTACCACTGACACTAAGGGGCAATTTAGCACGGCCAATCCACCTAACCTGCACATAGAATCATAGAATCCCTACAGTGCAGAAGGAGGCCATCAACTCTCCTCCGACCACAATCCCACCCAGGCCTTTTATCCCTATAACCCCACATATTTACCCTGCTCGTCCCCCTAACACTAAGGGGCAATGTACCCATGGCCAATCAACCTAACCTGTACATCTTTGGACTGTGGTAGGAAACCGGAGCACTCGGAGGAAACCCACGCAGACACGGGGAGAATGTGCAAAAGTCCACGCAGATTCTCAAGCCGGAATCGAACCCGGGTCCCTGGAGCTGTGAGGTTGCAGTGCTAACCACTGTGCCACCGTGCTGCCCTGTTCTACATTTATGTGGAAAAGCTCCTTGAGATTTGCTCAAGGTGGATCCAGTGCTCATTATATTTTTTCACTGTGCAGCTGTGTTGTTTCATTTATCTTGGCTGCTGTCACTGGAGCGGAAAATCATTTTCTTTAACAATAAATTAATGCAGAGGGGCATCTCTTGACTCTCGTGAGCCTGTCACTCATTTTTCTCTGTGGACTTTTAGCTTCTGTTATCCTCGATACTGTCATGTGTGAATTCAGTATTCCAATCGAACACCAAATCAGATAGAAATTTAAAAAGAAAATCATTAATATTATTCTGTGTGGATGAGGCAGATTGTCAGATAAGCTCAAGTCTTTTGTCTCATTGTCATAGTTTGCCTCTCTCTCTCTCAATCACTGACTCATTCCAGTCAGAAGTGCATGGATTCAAATCCCACTTCCAGGACTTTGGGCACAGCATCTTGGTTGACAATTACAAGCTCATGCACCAAGAGAGCGCTACCTCTTAATGTCGGCACGGTGGCACAGTGGTTAGCACTGCTGCCTCACAGCACCAGGGACCCGGATTCAATTCCGGCCTCGGGTCACTGTCTGTGCAGAGTTTGCACGTTCTCCCCATGTCTGTGTGGGTTTCCTCCGGGTGCTCCGGTTTTCTCCCACAGTCCAAAAATGTGCGGGTTAGGTGGATTGGCCATGGTGAATGCACAGGGTTATGGGGGCTGGGTGTTGGACTTGGGTAAGATGCTGTATCGGAGAGTTGACACAGATTCAATGGACTGAATGGCCTCCTTCTGCACTATAGGATTCTATGAACAACCTCTTAAGGGTGGCACAGTGGTTCGCACTGCTACCTCACAGCCCCAGGGACCCGGGTTCAATTCTTGGGTGACCATCTGTGTAGAGTTTGCACATTCTCCCAGTGTTTCCTCCAGTGCTCCGGTTTCCCCCCACAGTCCAAAGACGTGCAGTTTAGGTGGATTGGCCATGATAAATTGCCCCTTGGTGTCCCAAGATGTGTAGGTTCGGTGGATTAGCGGGGTAAATATGTGGGGTCACAGGGTTAGGGCAGGGGTAAGATGATCTGTTGGAGATTCAGTGCAGACTTAGTGGGCGGAATGGCCTCCCTCTGCATTGTAGGCATTCTACGATTCTAATAAGTCAAAGTTAAAATTTAGGGATAAAGATAGCTCTGCTTTCTGAATGTAACAGTGATGCCAACATGTCCGTGTGGGTTACTGATTTAGTACAGTGCTGCCATCTTTGGTTTTACACCATTGGATTTCTAAGTACAGGACTAAGGTTCAGGAAAAATCATGATTAGCAGAGGAAAAGGCAATCAACCTATCAGTAAGAGAAGAATCTCACCTTAGCCTTTTGCGGCCTGTCAGAAAGTGGTGTTATGTTTTTCAATCCACTGGCCTGGTATCTATGAACCAAAAGCGTTAGCAACCAGAGAGTTGGAACTGAGGCACTGGGGCCCTGGAAGCAGCTGCGGAAGGCAGAAAAAAACTTGCATTTCTATAGAATCGTTCAAAACCTCAGGATGTCCCAAAGCACCTTTTAGCCATTGAAGTGCTTTTTGAAGTGCGGTGGTTGATGTAATGTAGGAAATGCAGCTGCCAATTTCTGCACAGCAAGCTCCCACAGACAGCAATATGCTCATCCACAGATAAGCTGTTTCGGTGATGTTGATTGGGGGTTAAATATTGGCTCGGACATCAAGGATAACTGCCCTGTTCCTCTTCGAAATAGTGCTGTGGGATCTTTTACAGCTACCCGAGAAAGCAGACAGGGCCTCGCCTCAGCATCTCATTCAAAAGAATTATGGAATCATAGAATCCCTACAGTGCAGAAGGAGGCCATTCAGCCCATCGAGTCTGCACCGACCACAATCCCACCCAGGCCCTATCCCCATCACCCCACATATTTGCTCTGCTAATCCCCTGACACTAGGCTCAATTTAGCATGGCCAATCAACCTAACCCGCACATCTTTGGACTGTCGGTGGAAACCGGAGCACCCGGAGAAAACCCACGCAGACACGGGGAGAACGTGCAGACTCCACACAGACAGTGACCCGAGGCCGGAATTGAACCCGGATCCCTGGAGCAGTGAGGCAGCAGTGTGGACTACTGTGCCACTATGCTGCCCACTGGCAGCTGCGGCATTGCAGCATTTCCTCAGTACTGTGGGCGGCACCGTGGCACAGTGGTTAGCACTGCTGCCTCACAGCACCAAGGACCCGGGTTTGATTCCTGGCTTGAGTCACTGTCTGTGTGGAGTCTGCACATCCTCCCCGTGTCTGCGTGGGTTTCCTCCGAGTCCTCCGGTTTCCTCCCAAAGTCTGAAAGACGTGCTGGTTGGGTGCATTGACCCGAACAGGCGCCAGAGTGTGGCAACAAGGGGAATTTCACAGTAACTTCACTGCAGTGTTAATGTAAGCCTTATGTGACTAATAAAAAAACTTTAACTTTATTACCCTGGGCTGTCAGCCTACATCTCTGTGCTCAGGTTTCCAAAGTGGGACTTGAAGCCACAACCTTCTGACTCAGAGGTGAAAGGGTTACCAAGGCAGGAGTTAACTCAAACTTGTGGGTTGCAGATGGTAGGGTGTAGTTTGTGGAAACTATTGGCTAAGTAAATCAGAGAAGGAGACCTGGAAATTGGAGCATATCCTATTGGTGCTTTTCATAACCTGTGAATATTTGATGTTGACTTTGGACATACAACGGACAGAAACTCATACTTTCCACAGGTTCACTGGGAATAAAATTCAGTTCAGAATTCCAAACTGCGTTTTGTGGTTTCTTACGCTCACTGGAACTTGTTTCCTTGTGTTTCTCGCAGGCGAAGTCGAAGGCAAGACGTACGGCACGGCAACCCAATCCGGCAGTGCCGAGGTTACAATTCCAACGGTGAGTCAGGAGACATTTCCTTCTTCTGTGGGAGGCAGTTATCAGTAAACTCCCAACGCATAGTGAATAATGGGCAATTAGTCAGTGGTTTGCAGAGAGACCAGGGCAACTTAGAGAGATGCAAACAACAAGAGGTAGATGTACACAGCCAGGAGAGTTACAGAAATGTACACAGCCAGGAGAGTTAGAGAGATGTACACAGGTGGGAGAGTTAGAGAGGTGAACACAGCCAGGAGAGTTATTGTACACAGCCAGGAGAGTTAGAGAGATGTATATAGATGGGAGAGGTAGAGAGATATACACAGTAGCAGAGTTAGCAAGGTATACACAGCAGGAGAGTTAGAGAGATGTACACCAGTGGGAGAGGTAGAGAGATATACACAGTAGCAGAGTTAGCAAGGTATACACAGCAGGAGAGTTAGAGAGATGTACACAGTAGCAGAGTTAGCAAGGTATACACAGCAGGAGAGTTAGAGCGATGTACAGAGGTGGGAGAGGTAGAGAGATATACACAGTAGCAGAGTTAGCAAGGTGTACACAGCCAGGAGAGTAAGAGAGATATGCACAGCCTGGAGAGTTGGAGAGATGTACACAGGTTGGAGAGATGTACACAGCAGCAAAGTTAGCAAGGTGTACACAGCAGCAAAGTTAGCAAGGTGTACACAGCAGCAAAGTTAGCAAGGTGTACACAGCAGGAGAGTAAGCAAGGTGTATACAGCCAGGAGACTTGGAGGGATGAGGTGAAGGGTCGAGGGTCGCCTCACACCATCACCTCTGGAACTCACTTCAACTAAACTGAGTGCATTGAGAGCAAGAAGACAGACAACTGGAATATTTTGAGGAGACAACCTGAAATGAATAGTCTTTGAGACAAAATGATTGAATTGGATACTCATCATTTGAGCAGCTTAGAATCGTTAAGGATAGGCTAACTGGGCCCCTTTCAAAGTAGACGGACGGCAATGCATGGAGTTCCCCTCAGAGTGCGGTACACTGTCTGTGTTTACCTAACTGAAGAGTTTCCTTATGTTTTCTAATGGAATGGATGGTATCACATTGCGTCCTAACCCTCTCTTATACATTGACAGCTAACAGGAAAGCGGCAGAGACGGAACAGTATGGGGTGGAAGGCAGCAGCACCTTCCTCGAGTGTCAGCCCAAGTCTCCTCAGGCCAGCATTAAGTGGGTGCTACAGCGACATGGCAGCGAGCGGAAGAAAGAGGTAAATCTATACCCGGGATTCATAATCTTCAACCCCACCCTTATAGAGTTTAATCACCAGGCCCTATGCACTGACCTTAAAGTAACTCCACCGACCAAACCATTAACAAACAATGTCTTATTCTAATAATGGCTTGACAGCTTGTGTCTGCACGATATATGCTGTGGATTGTAGAAGAGTCTAATGTGGTTGCAGTTAAATCTGCAGAAAACATTCAGCATTGAAGGCCATTTAGCCCATCTGTTCAATGCTGGTATTTATGCTCCACGAAGGTTAGGCCACAACATGTGCACCATGTGGGCAGCACAGTGGTTAACACTGCTGCCTCACAGCGCCTGGGGCCCAGGCTCAATCCCGGCCTTGGGTAACTGTCTGTGTGGAGTTTGCACATTCTCCCCGTATCTGTGTGGTTTTCCTCCGGGTGCTCCGGTTTCCTCCCACAGTCCAAAGAATTGCAGGTTAGGTGGATTGGCCATGCTAAATTGCCACTTAGTGTCCAATGATGTGTAGGTTAGGGGGGCATTAATGGGATAAATGCATGGGGTTATGGGCATAGGGCAGGGGAAGGGCACCTGGATAAATGCTTTGTTGGAGAGTTGGTGCAGACTTGATGGGCCAAATGGCCTCCTTGTGCACTGGAGCAATTCTATGTGCAGTTCTGGTCATTGCATTACAGAAAGGATATAATTGCACTAAAGAGGGTGCCGAGGAAATTTACGAGAATGTTGTCAGGACTGGAAAATAGCGGTTATGAGGAAAGATTGGATAGGCTGGAGTTGTTCTCCATTGGTGATGGGTTTGGTGATGGGTCCTTAATCCTGGGGAAGGCCCGAATGACATTCCTTCACCAAAAGGAGGCAATGTGGGACTCCCACCAACCAGCGAGCTAGTTACCTCGATTAAATACTGAATTTTAAGGTTGAATTTTATTTCAGAAAGATATGTTTGGTGGTTGCAGGATGCAATGAGGCGATGCCTTACCTAAGGCTTTAACATGTGAAAATTCTGATAGATAATTGGCACCTGGGTAATTGAGGCTGTTAGATTGAGCAGACCTGGAATCCAGAATGTGACAATGTACACTTGAAGATTATCAGTGTACAACGTTTCAAAATAGTTAATTATCTGTAAAGTGTTTTGGGACTTTCTGAGGTTGTGAAGGGTACTGTATAGATGTGAGTTCTTTATTACAGCAGTCATAATGGTGTCAGATATGAAATGGCCACACTGTTTTGAGCTGTTAATTAGTGATCAGGGTCAAGGTTCCTTTTGAGACAGCATCAGCATTTAAGCAGCCACCACCTGAGGTAGACTTAGAGTCATCGAGGTTTACAGCATGGAAACAGGCCCTTCGGCCCAACTTATCCATGCCATCCAGATTTTACCACTAAGCTGGTCCCAATTGCCCGCATTTGGCCCATATCCCTCTATACCCATTTTACCCATGTAACTGTCTAAATGCTTTTTTTTAAAAAAAAATTGTACCCGCCCCTGCTACTGCCTCTGGCAGCTCGTTCCAGACACACACCACCCTCTGTGTGAAAAAATTGCCCCTTTGGATCCTTTTGTATCTCCCCCCTCTTACCTTAAACCTATGCCCTCTAGTTTTAGACTCCACCCCCTACCTCTGGGAAAAGATGTTGACTATCTACCTTATCTATGCCTCTCATTATTTTATAGACCTCTATAAGATCACCCCTCAGCCTCCTACGTTCCAGGGAAAAAAGTCCCAGTCTATCCAGCCTCTCCTTATAACTCAAACCATCAAGTCCCGGTAGCATCCTCGTAAATCTTTTCTGCACTCTTTCTCGTTTAGACTTGCCTTAAGTTATTAAGTTGACACATATCAATGAATGACCACCCTTCACTTCAGTTGCTACAGAATTCCCCCACTTACATCAAAGATCAACCCGCCCCCACCCCCCCACACGCACAAACACACAAATTCTGGTCACCAGCCATTAGCAATGTCAGGAAGCCGGACCACCCCAGCTGACGCGAGCTTCCTGTGCTGACGTATAAAGTTCTGATCCAAGCACTTTTGGCTCAAGTAGCTATCCACCCTCAGCTGCTGGGAAGTGAGTCATCTAAGTAGTGAAGCTGCAAGCACTTCCTTTCTCATGAGAAGGGTGTTGCTTATCCTTCTTTGTCAACCAGCGCCAATGTCAAGGACTGGGTTGTTTGTACGTAACACTGGCAGGAAGAGTCTTGGTTAAATGAAAAGCTTTAGCTTTTTTTTTCACTTTCAGTTGGATTTTGTAATGCTCATCGCACAAAGCTTAACTCGTTCTCCGCAAAAGGAAACTGTGTGTAACGTCACCCAGTGTACTCTTAACATCATCAGCGACCTTCACAGAAGTTAGTCAGTTGTGGAAGTGACGTATAATACTTGTTTCTCAGATGGGCACAAGTTATAGATTCATCGCTCATTTGTAGATGGCAGAACTTAGCATCCCTGCCCAAGAGAACAATATTAAGGGTATATCTGAATCACTACAGTGCAGAAGGCCATTTGCCCAATCGAGCC